>NC_142497.1:16880720-17180720 GCF_965113065.1 Corylus avellana
CCGTGGTCGACCTCCTGTCATCCAAATCCCTTGCATAATCTGCATCTACATACCCGATGACTGACAAATCACTTTTCTATCTGACAAAATTGATGCCATACTCTGCAGTACCTTTCAAGTATCTAAAAATCCAGTTGACTGCATCCCAGTGTTGTCTCCTCAGATTCACCATGTACTTGCTCACCACACAAGCTGCATGAGCCAAATTTGGCCTGGTACATACCATAGCATATATCAGACACCCCACTGCATTGGCATATGGGACCTAAGACATGTCTTTAGTTTCTTCAACTGTCTTTAGACACTGTGAGGTAGTCAAACGGAAATGATTCGCCAAAGGTACATTCACCGATTTCGCATTCTCCATGCCAAACCTCTCCAACACCTTCTTCACATTGTCGGCCTGAGATAGCCACAATCTCTTAGCATCCCTGTCCCTACAAATCTCCATCCCAAGAATCTTCTTGGTTGTGCCCAAATCCTTCATGTCAAATTCTTTACTCTATAAAACTTTCAGTTTGTTGACCTCCACTATACTCTTAGCTACAATAAGCATATCATCCACATACAACAACAAAAAAATAAATGAGCCATCATCAAGGCTCCTCACATAGACACAACAGTCATACTCACATCTCATGGAGCCAATTCTAATCATGTAGGAGTCAAACCGCTTATACCACTACCTTGGAGATTGCTTCAGCCCATAAAGTGACTTCCTCAATTTACAGACCAACTACTCCTATCCAGGTTGACTGAACCCTTCTGGCTGCTCCATGTAAATTTGCTCCTCCAAATCACCATGGAGAAAATTTGTAATACCTCAACTTTTTAAACCGTTTTAAAAAGAATTTTAAACCCTTACTCAACAAATAGCCTTCTAAATTAGCCCTAAACAAAAACCTTAAGTCATCTCAACATAACCCAAAGCCCTCACACTTACCATAAAGCCTTGAAGTCAAACCCAAACCTACCATTTCTGATCGTACGTACGCCTAGGGAACTAGACATACGCTCTTGTCCTTAGTAGAGGACATACGCGTGGAGACCACCAGATGTATGCTCTTGTCCTTAGTAGAGGATGTAAGCGTGTGGACCACCAGACATACGCCAGGGGACCACAACGAACATATGCTACTTTTTGGAAAACCCCTCAATAATACCCAAAACGTACACTGAACCCTTTTACCCAATGTGTAATAGTACCAGACGTATGCCCTAATAGTAAAGGACATCTGCTACATTTCAGAAGAGTTGGTAGCGCCCTCAACTTTTCTGGCCTATAAATACCACCCCTTCAACACCCTTTGAAGCTAACATTTTCTCCCCCAGGCTCTCTATAACCACCTTATAGGAGTGCCTTGTGAGTTTTGAGAGAGAAGAAAGGAAGCTTGTGTTCTTGCCAATTTTGAAGGTAATCCCTTGCCCGCTTTATGCTGTCACTACTATTTTATTAATGTTATGAGTCTCAAAAGATGTTTACTCATTTCCTTACAAACCAAGAATGTTTTCAAAAGAGTTTAAACAAGCCTTCGACCCTTTATATTGCATGTTGGTTGAGTTTTCTTACAATGCATGTGTTTATTTAATAGCCTAGAAGGAGTTATAGTAGCCTCAAGATCTCATAGGAGTGTTGAAACCCCATTAGGAGCTTTTGGCCGAAATGACTACTCACTGACCTGACGTACGCTCCTCGAGCCCGGATGTACGGTTAGAAGGCTAGACATTCACCTTAGCCCCATTTGTGAAGCTTAGGCCTTAGCAACCCTTTATATTAGGTTAACCTAGTATTTTACTAGTAAGGGTCCTCTAGAACTGCGCATAACAACGTGTCGTTTTGCGTTATAGTAGGATTTAGCAATGTTGAAGGATTCAAGTGATCGTACGAGGTAAGTAAACACTTGCGAACTCTTTCCTTAAAAACGTGGGACATGTCAGCTGACTGACCACGAGTATGATATGAGCATGTCTACTTTTCATAATAACTTAGTAACTACTTTATCAACTGATTAATAAGATGTATCGTATGGTATGGTACACTAGTATGTGTGGTACAAAGGTCTTGGGCTTACTATATAGACTTAATGCTATGGTCAAATGTGTGTGTGTTATGTGGGCTTTGGATCTAATGGTTTCGTGACCAAGGCGCAACCATTCCCTAATGGGTGGTCACTATAGGATGAATATCATTAGTGGTGTGGGCCACCCAAGGTTGGACTCGATTGTACCACTAATGGGATGGATGGTAGTGTACAATGGCTTAGGCACTGGCATTGTATTACTGGTCCCTCGAAACAGTGCCAACCCTGCTGAGAAGGGGTAATATCTCGAATAGACCATACATGAGAGTTATGACCTATAAAGCATTAGTTTTTTCTGCATTAAAATACTTAGGTGATTGCACCACTCTTTTATTAACCAAATAATATTTTTATAGTGTATTAACGGGGACAATACCTCTTTTAACTGTTTACTAAAACTACAAGTTATTTCTACTTAAATGAGCTCAATCTTACCTAATTGTGAGGTTTAAATGTTCACTTATTACCCTTTTAGGAAGTTTCTCACTAGAATCCAAGAGTGGCATCGTTGCCACTACGGACCTTGCCTTAGAATCTTCATGCTGCTATCAGGTTTCTTTTACATTATTATTAGTTGCTCTATGTCTTTAATTTTCGAGGATT
This sequence comes from Corylus avellana, assembly GCF_965113065.1. Lineage (NCBI taxonomy): Eukaryota > Viridiplantae > Streptophyta > Magnoliopsida > Fagales > Betulaceae > Corylus > Corylus avellana. The sequence goes on from NC_142497.1 coordinate 16,883,405, forward strand.
ATACTTGCCTATGTCATGATTTAATAGTTTTCTCAGGTTTATATCACCTTCCAATGCATTAATTCTAATAATGCTTAGAGGGGCAATTCCTCATTTAGCCACAAGTTGGTCTAACTAGGGTAATTGCCAGTAACCATGCCAGGTTAGCCAAGGATAATTTTGGGGGTGTTACAAATGCTGTCTTCACATGCATCTGCTCCAATACCATGTCATAATGAGCTACCAATGCCAATACCACTCTGATAGAAGTATGCCTGACCGCTGGGAAAAATATTTCCTCATAATCAACCCCTTTTTGTTGTGAATAACCCTTTGCTACTAGGTGAGCCTTGAACTTTTCCCCACTTTTTCTGATACTGGTTCCTTTTTCTTGAACATCCATTTATTCCCTATCGCCCTCTTCCTCTTTGGAAGGTCCACGAAATCCCACGTCTGGTTTTTATGCAAAGACTCCACCTCTTCCACCATAGCACCCACCTATCTGCACTTCTCTTGACTATTGACAGCCTTTTGAAAGTAATAGGATCTCCACTGCTGTTGACAAGAGCATAAGAAACCATGTCTTCAAAACTGTACCTTGTTGGTGGCCTGAAAGTGCATCTAGGCCTGTCTGTGGCAATAGTATGATGCTCCTTAACTCCTGAAGTAGAGGTCTTTATACCCTTAGAAGTGTTCTCCTGCACAGGAGTCTCTAACTCCACTTGCACCACCTGCTTATCACCGCTACTAATTTATGGCACCTGCTGCCCTTTACCCTAAGTACTCTTCAACATGAAATTTTCATCAAATACCACTTCTCTACTAATCATTGTCTTGTTTGCCTTCGGATCCCAAAACTTGTAACCCTTAACCCCTTTCCCATATTCGAGAAAACACATTGTCTAGAATTTGGATCAAGCTTCAATTGTTCTCCACTAGGTATCTGCACATAGGCTGGACAACCAAATATTCTCAAACCAAAGTAATCTACCTTATTACCTGTCCACACCTGCTCTGTAACTTTCCCATCTAGTGCTGCCCTCGGTGACCTATTGATCAAGTAGCACGCCATACTCACTGCATCTGCCCAAAAAATCATTGCAAGTCCAGCATTCAACCTGAAACATCGTGCTCTCTCTACAATACACCTATTCATCCTTTCCGCCATACCATTTTGCTGTGGTGTCTTCTGTACTATAAAATGTCTTTTTATACCATGCTGCTCACAAAAATCCCTAAACTTGTCATTTGTGTACTCAATTCCATTATCTGTCCTGAGGCACTTAACCTTCTTCCTAGTCTAGTGTCCACTTTAGCTTTTCACAACTTGAACTTGACAAACGTTTCCGATTTGTGCCACATGAAGTACACCCAAACCTTTTTGGAGAGATCATCTATAAAGATCACGAACTACATATGTCCTCCCAGTGACGCTGTCCTCACTGGTCCCCAAACATCTGAATGAACATAATCCAGAATACCCTCTGTCTTGTATGTGGTTGTCTTGAATTATACCTTATTCTACTTCCCTAGAACACAGAACTTACAAAAATCAAGCTTGTACATTTTAACACCCTTCAACAGATTTCTCTTATGAAGCTCCAACATGCCCCCCTCACTCATATGACCCAACCGCATATGCCACAAAATAGTACAATTGGACTCAGATTCCGTAAAGGCGATTCCACCTACAATTGTACTTCCCAATAGTTTATAGATATTTTTTAAACTTTTATGCCCCTTCATCATTACCATCGCATCCTTAGTCACCTTCATTACTCCACCTTCAGACTTATAACCATAGCTGTTTGAGTCTAAGGTGCCTAATCAGATTCTTTTCCACTTCTGGTACATGCCTAATATCACATAACATTCTAACTACACCATCAAGCATTTTAATTCTAATATTACCGATGCCAGTAATTTTGCAATGTGCACCATTACCCATAGTAACTACACTAGAATTAACTGACTTGTAGGTGTCAAACCAATCTCTATTGGACGCCATGTGAAACGAACATGCTGAGTCCAAAATCCAAGAATCCACAAGATGCTCTAAATTAGATGCAACAGAAAGCAAATCACCATCAGCATCGTCTAAATTTTCCAGACCTACATTCACAGACCTTGAGGAACCTTTATTCTCATCGTCCTTATTCTTCTTCCAGTCTGTACAGTCTTGCTTTATGTGCCCTTTCTTCTTGCATTTATAGCAATTGATGTCCTTCTTCTTCTTGGACTTTGACCGAGAATTCTTGTCATTCGAACCACCCTTGTTACTACTTCTTCCACGCTCTTGGTTACCCTTTACAACTAGCCCTTCTCCTTGAGAACTTTCATCATTGATTTTCTTCCTCTTATGAAAAGTCAACAGGGCTCCTGTAAGGTCCTCTAACTCCAAGGTCTCTTTCCCTCATGTCAAAGTTGAAAACAAATTCTCATATGTAGGAGAAGTTGGGAGTGAATTCAATAGCATCAACACCTTATCTTTGTCTTCGAACTTCACATCAACCCTCTTCAAATTGCCGATTACCTGAATGAACACATTGATATGTTGGCTCAAATCCGAGCCCTCCGCCATCTTCAAGCTGTATAACCGTTGCTTTAGATAGAGAATGTTCGTCAACGACTTTGACATATACCGACTTTCTAGTTTCAACCAAACTGCAGCCGAAGATTCTTCATCCATGACATGATACATCACGTCGTCTCCCAGACAAAGCCGAACAGTAGCCACCGCCTTAGCCTCAAGTTCCTTCCAATCTATGTCTGCCATCCCTTATGGTTTCGTCCCATATAACGCCTTCACATCCCTTGCTGCACCAACAAATCATTGACACATCTCTGCCATAACCCGAAATTACAGGATCCATCGAACTTCATCACATCAAATTTCGTAGAAGATGTGCCAATCCCAGCCATCGTAAAACTAGGTTCTGATACCAATTGTTATTAACATGCACAACAATGATGAATAATATGGAATTGAAAGAGAGATGAAGAGAGAGCCGAGACACAGATTTACCTGGTTCGGCAAAGTGCCTACGTCCACAGGAGACAGTGCGGTTATATTTTACAATTCAATGATTTAGGGTTACAACATAACATATTTATAAGAAAACCATAATTGTAAGTATTTTGAAAAACTCCAAAATACCCCCCCCCCCCATAACTTATTTGTCCCTAGGCCCACATAAACTAATTACACCCAATAGGCCAGTAGTAGAATATGAGCCACTTGTTCCAACAAAAATGATTAAATCGGAAAGTTAAAAATCGGATTGGATTCAAATTTGGATTCTTCACATATCTCAGTATTTTGAGCATAACTTTCTGTTCAAGTATCGGATTGAGGTGAAATTAGCAGCATTGGAAACCTAACTCAAAGCAAAACAAATCATTTGGAAATAAGATTTTCCTAATTCGGAATTTTGCTCTGTGAAAATCGTCCTGCAATATAAGAACGCGAATTTGGACGAATCCTATGCCAAGGGCTTCTAAGGTTTGTTTTACACCATTTAAATAGGCCTCTAAGCCTTGAAGAGATGTGTGCTTGGTTTTAGAAAAATATTTCACACAAAGATCTTCTTGGAGGCTTGAAGAGTTGAAGAGAAGATGAACATGACAGGAGGCCAACCCAGCACCAGCATTAGCAACTAAATTTGTAATAAGGTGTTGATGTAGCCCTTTCTAAGTAAAAATAGTTTAATTGCATTTTAATTTGAAATTTTCTATATGCATGATGGTTGTATAACTGTGAGAGTGCATGCCTACGCGCATACCTAAGCAACAAGCGGTTCATAAACATTTGTGAATCACATAAATCTCATGCAATGCAATTCAATTTCCATTTACATGATCAATTATCCATTCAAGTCATAATGCATCTCATTTCATTCTCGGACTATTCCCGACGGCTTATTAAAGGTCATTGCCTCTCGTTTACAGTCAAAGGAAATGTTCCTTGTATCTAGAGTAATGCTATTCAGAAGCATTTCTTGCGGAAATTGTCCGCAAAAAGGCTGGTTAACCCAGGTTGGGTTAACCAACCTTTTTATTAAAAATAAAATAAAAATAAAAATAAAAACTACACGCACACGTTCATTTTTCACTTTCACTTTCACTTTCACTGTTACCTCCAAAATCCCAAATCTCCAATCCCTCTCTCTCTCTCTCTCTCTCTCAATTTCTCCTGCCTCCTCCCACCCACCACCACAACCGGTTGCCACCACTGTCCACCACTGCAGGCCACACTATTCAGTGGCTATGAAGCGCCGCCAACCACTACGTTATGCTTATGGAGCGCTGACCCGAACCCAGTTTCTCCCTCTCTCCCAAACCACCGACTGTCGCAATCCAGTGCACCGGCCACCACGAAGCAGCAGCGCCGCCGCCCTCCATGGCCTTTTCCCTGGTAAGAAACTCTTCTAAAATTTAAAAGACTTTTAGTCCGCTTGGTATTGCTTTTTGTTCAAGTTTTGGTATCATGTTCAAAACTAGTTTTCTCAGCAACCAAACATACAATAAGGATAATGGGACCTTTCAAAAAAAATAAAAATTGTACCTAAGCTGAACAATAGCATAAGATTACTGCCTTTTAAAAAATGAATTTGAAATTACTTTCCCTTTTGTAGCCAAACAATAGCATAAGATTATAATCCAGTTTCTCTTCTAGAATGTGAACCAAGAAATAAGAAAAAAGGATTCGTGCTACCCAACAAATTTTGTCTTTCACCATGGATTTTCTAAGCTACCAATTAGAGCATTAACGAACAAACCCAAAACCAACCACAAAAAGAAAAATGTGAAAGTAAAAAAAACAAAAACAAAAACAAAAACAAAAACAAAAAACATAAGCAAAACATACCAGAGAGGGCACTTGAGCTCGAGACCGATCTTCTGGAAATGAAGAACCCACGGGTTCAGAAAAGTCTACTACCACCACCACCTCCACTCACTGAGTCTCCCATTCCCACTCGTTACAACCAATGCTAAAGTAAACCCGTAAAATGTACTGAACAAAAACAGATTTTGCATTGCGAGAGAGGGAGCTTTAATTGAGGACAGTGAAGTACACGTGTACTTCACTGTCCAATAGCATAAGTTTAGGTACCTTTTAAAAAGGGAAAGTAATTTACGTGTACTTCATTGTCCAATAGCATAAGTTTAGGTACCTTTTAAAAAGGGAAAGTAATTTAGGTACCTAAGCTAAACAATAGCATAAGTTTAGGTACCTTTTAAAAAATGAGCTCCATTTTTTGTGGAGCTGGGTCAAAGATTCAGTGCTAATTTTGGAGGGTTTTGGACCATTGAGTTCATGTTTTTCATGCTTGGAGTTCATGTTTCTAATTTGAATTTTTTCTTGTAATAACTCCTAGATGGACTCGGAAAATGAATGCAAAGATGACAACTTACGTACACATATTCGTGTTGGTGATGACCTGCCCTCTGAAATTGTCCTTGAAAATGGTTTGTGAGGCTCGTCTTCTCTCATTCGTACATTTTATGCTTCATTTGTTGAATGATGTTTTGTTGAATTTTATTATATACGCATCTTGGTTTGTTTGTTTGTTTCTTTATTTATTACTTTTTTTTTTTGTGTTGTATATGGAAATGAAACTATAAGGGATGAGGACAACAATAATGGCACAGGCAAGGGCAAGTTTGAGTGGAAGCTCGTAAGTGAAGACGAAAATGTTGAGCAACCTTAGTGAGGTATGATGTTTAGCTCCATAAACGAGCTTTTCTCATATTATAGGCGGTTTGGCCAGAAAAGAGGTTTTGGGGTGATAATCAAAAAAATTACTAAAGGCAAAATCACTAGAGAAGAGATATGTGTCACCCTTGCATGTGGGCATCAAGGCAAGCCACAACCCACGACAAGTAAGCCATATCCCACATTAAAAACGGATTGTAAGGCAAAGTTGAATGCAAAGTTGGTTGAAACAAATTGGTATGTGACTAGTATAATTATTGACCACAATCATGATTTAAGTCCAAACAAGGGAAGATATTATAAATGCAATAGGAATTTGAATTCTAACGTGAGAAGAAAGATTATAGTAAATGATATATCTGGGATTGGACTAAGTCAGAGTTTTAACTCTCTTGTTGTTGAAGTTGGGGGGTATGAGAATCTTCCTTTTATAGAAAAACATTGCAGAAACTTTATTAACAAGGAAAGACACATTCGGCTTGGCCAAGGAGGTGCTAAAGTACTTTTAGACTATTTGAATAAGATGCAAGCAACCGATAGTGGTTTCTACTTTGCAGTTGATTCTGATGATGATTCTAGGTTGAAAAATGTGTTTTGGATTGATGCAACAACAAGGGCATCGTATGAAAGTTTTGGGGATGTCGTGACATTTGACACGACATACTTGACTAACAAATACGGTATGCCATTTACTCCGTTCGTAGGAGTGAACCACCATGGTCAGTCAATACTTTTGGGGCAGCATTAATATCTAGTGAGGATACAGAAAATTTTGTATGGTTGTTTCAGAATTGGTTGAATTGCATGAACGGCCGAGCGCCGATTGCAATTATAACAAATCAAGATCGAGCTATGAAAAATGCAATCGCAAGAGTTTTCCCAGGAACCCGACACAGATATTGTCTATGGTACATTTTGAAAAAAATTCCTGACAAGTTTAAATGATATAAAAATTATTCTGCCATTAAGAGTGTCATACACAAATGTGTTTATGAGTCTCAAACATGTAGTGACTTTGAAGTAGGATGGCAAAGTCCACTAGATAGTTATGACCTTAAAGACCATGATTGGTTGCGCCGGTTATATAATGAGCGTTCGTTTTGTGTATCAGCATATCTGAAAGGTGTGTTTTGGGCTGGTATGAGAACTACACAGCGGAGTGAAAGTATGAATGCCTTTTTCGATGGCTATGTGCGTCCGTCTACCACTTTGAAGCAATTTGTTGACCAATATGATGTTGCTTTGCGGAAGAATGTTGAGAATGAGAGTCTTGCAGATTTCAAGTCTTTTAATACTAAGCTTCCATGTGTAACCTTCTATCCTTTTGAGGAAAAATTTGAAAAAGTTTACACCGTTACCAAATTCAAAGAAGTTCAGTGTTAGACAATAGGCAGAATTTATTGTACTCTCTCCCTTTTGACTAAAGAGAGTGCAATTTGCACCTACCAAGTGACTGAACAGGTAAAAGTTCAAAATGAAGTAGTTGAAGATGCATACGTGAAAGTAGTAACATATGTTGTCTACTTCAATGAAGATGGAGATGAATTTGAAGTCAAATGCACATGTGACTCCTTTGACTCAAGAGGCATCTTATGCAGACACATCTTTGCTCTATTGTGTGCACATAACATTACATCCTTGCCCCCCAAATATTATCTTCACCGTTGGAGGAAGGATGTGAAGCGAAGATATACTTTAATTAAATGTAGTTTTGATGCTTTGAATGTCAACCCCGAAGTACAAAGATATGACAGCTTGTGCAAAGGTATGCATATATTAGTAGATGATAATGAGGTTCATAGTCCTATTGTAGCTAAAAAAAGAGGAAAGTTACCGCATAATAGGAAGATGTCTGCAGTGGAAAAAGGGACAATGAAGAAATCATAAAGAAAAGGCAATGAGCCGTGTAAGACTAATCTCATTCAGAGGAAACGAAAAAATAAGGTTACTTACTTTCCTTCCCCAAGTGCTTAATTATTATTATTAAAACATTTTGTGCATTTCTTAACTTTCTTTTTTTTTTTTTTTTTTTTTGCACCACGTAAAACATTAACTTAAAGACTTCCCATGGAGATGATGTTTCGTATTTATTCGAAGCTCCTTGTGATGTTTTTGAAACTTAAGAGAATGCAAGTATTCAGGTATTAAAATTGAAAATAAATAATTATTTAATGAGATTTGGTTTATATTGTTATCTGAAATCTTGATCATAATTTTGTAGGATATGTGGCCACCTGAGCTATTGGAACGGTAATTGGAATGGAAGGAATGCAAGCTACAGTGCTTCTTTTTGGGCTATTGTGCCTTTTTTTTTTTTTTTGGCACTTTTTTGGTGTTGTATAGACTAGTTAGCCATTTTTGTGGTGTAATGATTTTGGGTGTTGATAGTGAGAAGGTTACTAGTGGTTCTAATGACTTCAATTACTGTTGATGTAGTCGTACTTTCTTTTAAATATTATCAGTTTAGTATTCAGATTAATGTTAACGACCTGTTGGTCATTTGCAATATCTTTCTATTGCATACTATAGCTTTTTCCTTCTTTTCATTATTGGTATTGAGTTCTATCTGCTTGATAGGTGCAACAGGCTCCAAGTATTGTTGGAGAGCACGGCTTATTTTATAATATAAGATGGGGTTAGTGTTGGGAGTGTCTTGATTTTTTAGGTGATCACCATGGAAAAATTTTTTCTAGAGACGAATGGTGATTTAATTTTGGCAATCTACCTTGTAAATTTGTTTTTAGATAATTCTGGTTCTTATAATGTTTTTCCTTTCAAAATATAAGATTCTTGCTATGTCAAAAATAAAATACATGAAAAAAAATGCGTAAACCTGGAGGGTTTTGCAAGTAACTATCATAGTTCCTAGTGTTTTGCTTATTGTAACTCTTTGAGGATCATAGCACAAAAAAACAAATTATGTACCTTTCTTGAAGTTGATTTTTTGTTTTAATATTTTGTGTTAATATGTATTGTGTATTGGAAATTATGTAATACTTATTTTGTGATGGGAGAGTTAATTTGTTATGTAATGGGAGTTATCAGGATTACCAAGAAATGCCAAACCCTTCAGCAATACAAAATCATCTCCCACCAATATCCAGTTAAACCAATCAATTAAATCAACAAAGTACAAAATTATATAACAATATGAAGCCGTCAACATTACAATAAATATGAAACCATTATTATTACGTCAGAATTCTCAAATCCTTCAACAATACAAAAAAATCATCTCCCAAAGCTATTCAGGATTACCAATAAATGCCAAACCCTTAGCAATACAAAAAATCCTTTCGCCCAAATATCCAATTAAACCAATCAATTAAATCAACAAGGTACAAAATTATATAAAAATATGAAGCCGTCAATATCCTTGACAAGCCTTTTGCTATGATGGCATCCTTGATGAGCATAAGAAAATCTATTATATCGTCACAAACCTGGCAATGTTCAGGAATTGTGCCTTCATCAACTAATAGAGCAATGGTCATCTTTGGAAGTTGATCAACAATGCCTGCAAGGGCAAAAACTTATAGTTTTCAGCTCAATAGAAATATTATATCAACAATGTTTATCATTCTTTTGATTAAGAAGATCAAAGTTACTAAGTGTGGCTGACCATAAGAACTTGGAGCTAGGTAAGTTAAAATAAATCACTTACATACTTTGAAATTTATTTTTCATTGTCTTCCTCGTAACATATATAGTTTCAAATCTTCATTTGTGAACAAAAAAATCAAAACATATATACCTGTTTTGATTTTCTGTGCTGTTTGATTTTATGTTCTTAAAATAAAACAAAAACCAAAACCGAAACCAAAAAATCAAAACATATATAGTAGCAATCGCAACAAACTCGTTAGAAATTTTCAAGTTAGGAAGGAGAGGTAGAAGCCTCTATCACAGCACAAAGCAATTTTTATTGTTCCACAAAAACACAAATTCCATTGCAAAGAAAAGCAGATTGATCTTGTGCAAATAAAACCAAAACCAAAGAATAACCGAAGAAAGTTTCTCCCAAATCCATTCGACTTAAACAAAGAAATTCCCATAAAATTTCAACACATTGACCAAGGAAATTAGGACTCAACAAAAATCAACCTTCCATCCGAAAATCATTCATCCAAATTCCATCAAAATAGTAAAGAAATCACAAAATTAGAACCAAACCCATAATCCCCAATGAAAAACAAAATGTACCCAAAAATTCTTACCCATTTTCGAAATCAAACAAAAAACCACCAATTCTTACTATAATCGGTCATCATGATTTCAGCTCAACAAAACCTATACCCATTCAGCCTACCTCAAATGTCGGATTAGGGTAGTGTTCGGCCTGCCATTTTTTCAATGGCCGGCGCTGCTGCTTCGTGGTGGCATGCGATTTGGGAAAGAGAGAGAGTACTGGTTCGGGTCGGCGCTGCTTCTGCTTCGATAAGAAATTTATGAAATGTGTTAAACCAGGAACTAATAGAAACAAAAAACTACAACAAGGAAGCCTCAGTTGCTTTTCGAAATCAGCAAGATAACCAGGACTCTATTCCCCAAAACAAGAGAAAAACCAGATAATAAGAGAGAAAAATTACCGGTGGTGGCGTTCAGCCGGATTTTCGAGCCGGTGACTTTCCAGTTTTTGGATGGTGGGCGTCCCCAATCGTTGTGGCGGGTAGAGGCCGGCCGGAATTCAAGCTGATGACGTGACTGGTTTTGGATGGTCGGCTTAACCGGTGGTGGCATGGGTGGCGTTCACTAGCGGCGGCCGAAGATGAGGGGAGGGAGGGAGCACCATGGGAGAGGAGGAGAGGGAAACGTTTTGGGGATTTGGGGGAGAAAATGAAAAAATTTGAAACCTAACCCTGCTTTTAGTCCTTCACGCGTGATTGTGAATTTTTTTTTTTTAACCCAGCCTTTTTGCGGACAAGTTCCGCAAGAAATACTTCTAAATAGCATTACTCTTGTATCTAACATTTGAGAAATGTTCCTCGTATCTAACATATGAGAATCATTCCACTTTAGGAGGACTGTTCCCAATTAGTGTTTTGAGAACTATTCCTCTCGGGACTATTCCTCTCGGGACTATTCCTGATGCTACTTATTACTTATTAGCAGCACTAAGACTGTTCTGCCGTACTTGGGGGTTGTTCCCAATGTAATGATATTTTATGCGCATTTTTGGTCACAAGCAATATATATGGCAAGTCTCATGATACATAGAAATCTCATCATGTCATGTACATAAAAGCAATCAGCCTTTGCTTTCATGACCTTTCAATCAACAACATTTCTTTGACATAATAAATAACCTTGTAAGCATAGAATCATATTTTGTAAATAAAGTAATCGAGCTCGTATTCAATAATAATATCATGCTTTTATATATATATATATATATATATATATATATATATATATAGCTCAGTAAGTAATATACTTGGCCCTTTTTGTAGACTAAAAAGGACTCTCGATTCTCGTACTCACACGTTTGCTCGTCTCAAAAACTCTCCCATGATCTAGTTATCTTGCACTCTACATTGGAGGACTAATTTCAGTCCTAAGCCTCCAATTATGTGCTATGTGCCTACTATTAATCACATCATTAGACCCAATTAAACTATCGAACCCTAAACCCTATTCCACATATATCTACCCGTGTACTCTAACATAACATTTCTCACTTTTCTAAAATTAGCTAGACATCATTGACCCATTTTCATGTTAATCTTAGGTTTTTTATTCGAATTTTATTTTATTTTCTTAACTTTAAGATACATATACTATTTTATTTAATACTTTATCCCTTATTTAGGTGAACATCAATATGAGTATTTGAGTCAAAGAACCTTTTATCATTTAATAACGTGTACGTCATGTGAATTTTTACTCATTAAGTCGTCGGACTTACTCTTGTATTCATTTTTCCATATGTGTATATCTGTGTTGTTATAGATAGTTTACCTAAAAATGGATCCTTGAAGCCAACCGATTTTTGTGAAAGACTGGACCCAAATCATTTTTTAGGACCTAGATTCCGTGTGGCTCAAGTCCATGTAGGATGCTGATGGAGTTACCTACCAAGATATGATTGAGATCATTATTATGTTATACCTCATTAAATGTAGGTTGTACTTATATTCGAAACAATTAGATGTGGTCTGTAATATACTTTGATGACTCATCTTTGACCACGACACTTGGAAGTCTGTTTATGTTATGATGCTATAAATTTCACTTTGGTTATTTATCTATCGCAGTCCTTTAGTGAAACTCTTCCACTACATATCCTCTTCGGAGATGATGAAATCCCTGGGTTTTGATTTCACTGGGGCATTACAGTTAATATCAGATCTCTTTGCGCTGAAGACTTTTGGATTTAAAAGATATGGCTTAGGTAATAATCATACGAGAGGATATACTAGTTTGCCAATACGATTTTGATCTTAAGGTTTAGTTATTTGCTTCTATTCGAGTCAGTCTTGACTCTGCTACTTGTCACAGAGAATGCCGCCCTGAAGGAATCCAGCTACTTGACCTAACGCAGTCAAGTTGGAGATATTGGAGAGAACATCCACCTGGAGCCCATGGACATCCCAGTTCATGAGGCTATCAACTTTTGACATCTCAACTGGTGGGTGTGATCGCCCAGTTGACCATACTTATAGCACGCGATCGAAAGTCAAGGCAGCCAGCTATGGAACCAGGTTGCACTTTGAAGAACTTTTGCAGCCACAACTTCAACAACTTTGACGCAATGGGTGATCATGTCAATGCGGAGAACTAGCTTAATGATAGAAGAACTGTTGGATACTACAGGATGTATTGAGGAGTAGAATGTAGATTTAAATTATAGCTATCTCTGTCTTTAGAGAAAGTCTTCTGCTTCAGACTCTGTTCGAAGAGGATGAGATCCATGGAGTCAATCATAAGTTGATTGATTTCACTGGGGCGTTATAACTATAAAAGCACCATAATCAATTCGGTGCCCACTCAAAAATTCTGTTGAAAATTTGCTCGAGATTTAACCCAAAAACTCAAGAAATCATCCCAAACCAAAAAATATACTCTCAAATCGTTAAACTAATGAGAAACCATAATTTTTTTAAAGAAACACTACCCATTTTGATAGGATTTCCTTTTTAATTCACACCCCAAACTTTTTAAAATTGCAGCCTTGCCTCATCTTGTTTCATTTCTTTCTTTCTTAATTGTTGTTCAACCTATTTCACTTCTTTCTTTCTTAGGCTTGGGCTGGATTGCTCTGAACCCACTTGATTAGGTCAGTAGACCGGATTGCTACATCGGGTGCCCGAATCCGTGGGCGTGTGTCAAGGATAAAGCACGTGCATTTGACGCGCTTATGTCAGCTAGCACGTGAGGGAGTTAATAAGACGCATAAAAACTTCAAGATGTGTCATGTATGGGAGGACTAGCTCTTGGCGGTGTGTATGAATGTTGAATTGCACGCCCGTGCTAGCACGTGTACTCTCAGAATGGGGCTATCTCGACAGACCTGGAATGACTAACACCCGGATCTTTGGAAAGTCATGGCTTCCGAGGTGATTGGGTGATTGTAGCAGGGTGTGGCTCGTACACGGGGAGAAACCTTGGGTGGCGCATGGCGGCTCGTGAAGAGGTCTTTGGCGGCGATCTTGACGGTTATGGACTCTTTGGCGTCTGATTTATTGAGTGGTGCTACTACCAAGGTGATTGGACCACTTTGGAGTAGCGGAGTTTCAAAGGCAGAAACTCTTGGCGGTGCATGGAGGCGTGACTCGACTGGCCCCTAAAACTAGATTGTGATCATTAAATTGATTGTTTACACATAGTTCCCTATTTATAATTGAATTAGTCGACCAATAGAAGTAAACTTAAATCGACTTACATAAGAAAACATAAATTAACCAATATTAATAAATATAAATCAATCATGTAACTGTGTATACACATTATTACAAATCCTGTCCCCACACTTTTTGTTCGGTATGTGAAAGCAAAGCAATCAAATTCATCTTTAATTGCCCGCACATCCAATTGAGATCGACAAATAAGTTTTCATGGCTAAAATAATCATACGTGAAAGCAAAAGCAATGATTTGCTTACCTTTTTTTCCTGCCTTCCGAAGCAAACTAGTTGCTAAAACACCAAAATCTCTCATTATATCCGGTCATTCCTCCACCTTTCCAAGACAGATTAGCTACAAACACCTAACTACATTCCCTTCCCTCCTTAATAAAAACCCTCTTCTCCTCTTCTCCTTCCCACACACATCAAACAAACAAACACACTGCCACGATGAGCAAACAGGTTGTCTTCTCCCTCTCACTTCTACTTGCATTTATCTTCCATTGGAGCACAGGTTTAGCCCAGGCCCCCGACATTATCGAAATCCTCGAAAAGCCGGGCCGGTTCACGGTGCTAGTCCGCCTCCTAAAGAACACCGGAGTGGCAAACCAACTCAACGGGGAGCTCCAGAAATCAAACACTGGATATACCCTTTTCGCCCCAACCGACAAGGCATTTTCGGACCTCCGATCGGGCGCTATAAATTCTCTGAGCGACCTACAAAAGGTTCAGCTCCTTCAGTTCCATATCCTAGCCACTTTTGTTAGCCTGCCCAACTTCCAAACTTTGAGCAATCCGGTGCCGACCCAGGCCGGCGACACCAGCGCGGGTGAGTTCCCGCTAAATGTGACATCTGCCGGAAAGGATGTGGGGCTCGCGACTGGCGTTGTCAATGCCACTATAGGAAGTACAGTGTATACGGATGATGAGCTGGCCGTTTACCAAGTGGACAAAGTGCTTCTTCCTCTTGATATTTTCCGTAATTATAAGCCGCCGGAACCGGTGTCGGAGAGCCCTCCGGTGGCTGCTAAAGTGCACGAGTCTAGTGCCTTGAGCCTCACCGGGCATGGAATGTGGTTTTCCATTGGAATTGCTGCGAGTGTTGCTGCATTTTCTTTGTGACAAAGGATCTCGAAGACATATGGTTTGGTGGGATCTAATTTTCTTCTTTATGGTTTTGCTGAGTTGGATTGAGCGGTCGTGATCGACTCTGAGTGCTTCTTCTTTTTTCATGCTCCATTTTCCGTCACCCCAGTTTGAACTTTTTTATTTTTTTTTTTTCAAATACTTTCCCCCATCATTTCAGATTTCGAGTCCTGCTCTCTCCTTGTTTGGCGATAATTGCCTCAAGCTGTCAAAAGTGACCACAAGATCTGTGCTTAATCAAATTATCATTTTGGGAAATCTTTAATCTTTTTGGGAGTATTTTCATGGCTTTTGTGTCATTTATATGTATTTTGTGAACTTCGCATAATCTTGGTAGGTCATAAGTCCTGTGTTGCTGGACTTGGACATTATTTTGGAAAGAAGTAAATTGAAAGCTTTAGATATATTAGGAAAGATAATAAAAATAGAGATAAGTTTTGGTTCGAAGTATGACTATTTCAACCAAAAAAAAATGATTAGTTTTAATTTAAAATAGAAAAATGTGGAATGAAATAATCTTGTAATAGTCATTCTCATAAGCAATGGGAATAGTTATTTCAAGTATATGCTCATCAAATACTCTTAACACCAGGGTTATTATATTTCACCTGATTCCGTTCCCAGTAAAAGCTATTCATTTTCTTTAATGAAATAACTATTTCGTTTATCTAATATAACCTAAGAGCATTACTAATGGAGGAGCTAAATTTTTATACAAAATGACTCATCAAAACTCACTTTATCTAGTTTATCTAATGAATTTTTAAATACCTCCTACATCCGATTAGTTATATTCTTATTTATATCATTTAATTTTTTTTTTTTTTTTTTTTAAAGATTGTATTTTTCCTAAATATCATATTTTTCAACTTTTGGGAAAAAAGAGATGTGGAGAGAGAAATAATAGGAGAGAATTTTGGAAAAAGGGAGATGTGGAAGAGAAATAGCAGAAGACAGTTTTAGAAAAAATGAAAACAAGTGAGAGAAATAATAAAAAAATAAAATGGCTCCTGAGAAAAGTGCTGCTACATGTAGCATTTTTTTTTTTTTTTTTTGCTAATCTAATAAAATATACATTTTGCATTTTTTTTTTTGCTAATCTAATGTAGGAGATTTTTTACAAATCTGATTAGCCATTTTAGATAAAAGTACCATTTAGCTCCTCCATTGGGAATGTTCTAAGAGTAATTTTATATATTATACTCTCATTTCACCAATATTTTACTTAGTGCCCATCAACTATTGCAACAAATCTTCTTAAAAAAAAAAAAAAAAAAATACAAAATCCTATCAAAGTGATGTAACAGATTTATCAAATCATTCATTCTAGAGAGGAGTTTTTCATAATCTAATCAAAACTTCAATTGACAGCAATAGTTAAATAATTACGTGCATACATATAGAACATTGACATTTAGTTTTTCATTTTTTGACTTGTTAAGCGTAAAACACTCGCTTAACCATTGGGCTGTTGAGCATATCCGTCCACTTAACCATTGGGTGGTTAAGCATATTGCATTCGCTTAACCTTGAGTTTGCAAGTATTTTCACCCCTTCCTAGCGTCAGGTTTATTAAGTCTATTGGCTCCACTTAACTATTGGGTTTGTTAAGCGTACCGTCCTCGCTTAACTTTGGGTTTGCAAGTGTATTCCCTCAGTTGACCACTTGGTTGTTGCCCCACACAATGTCATGGGTTCAGGTCAAATTACTTTCTCATAACCTCTTAATTATCTTTAAAATCATACATTTCCTTGTTAGAAGAATTAGGGTTTGAGTCATTAGGGTTTTGGGGGTATTTTTGTCTCTATGGTATTTTCCTAATCCTATCTAATAGGATGCTTGTATTAGGTTAACATAAGTTGAATAATATAATAGCCTCCGCCTTTTGTGTTTAAACCGTTCATACAAACTATAACATGGTATCAGAGCTTGTTTCGATTCTTGGGTAGTTTAATTTTCTTCTTGGTGGCAGCACTGCCCGTGTGGGCTAACCCACACGGGCAGTACCTTCAAAGAGCTCCAAAGAGTTCCGTAGAGCTGTTTTGTTCTTGTTTTATGGTGACCGGAACTCCTTCCGGTGAGAAAAAAAAAATATATATTTTGTTTGTTTTTGATGTTCTGTGATGCTGGCCGGATGGTTCTGCGGTGGTTTTCTCTCTTGTTTGAAGCGGCCGGAGTGTTCTGTGGTGGCCGGAAAAGTTGCAACGGCCATCAGGAAAAAAAAAATATTCCGACGATTTGTTGCTTTTGGTGTTGAAACGTTACTGTGTGGCCCTCTATTGATTCTGTAGTTGCTGTTTTTGAAGTGGCCGGAGTGTTCTGTCTTCTCCAGCAAGTTCCGGCGAGCTCCGGCAATACTCCAGCAATGGTCCGGCGAGCCTCCAGTGACTGTTTCTGTTTTGTTTTTCAGTGTTTTTCTTCTGTTTTTAGGTATTGCCAGCCTGTTCTGTGTGTTTTCGGCCAGTTTTGAAGCCCCAACGAAGTTCCGGCGTATGTCCAGCGAAGCTCCGGCAAAGCTTTTTGTTTTTCCAATATCTGTTTTTCGGCGAATCTTGTTGGTTAATCATGTGAAAATTTGTTGTTTGTTTGTTGTTTGTGATTGATGTATCCGACCGGCCTTGGATTCTCCGGCGAGAACTGATCAAGTGATCGTTGCATCCGACCGGCCTTGGTGTTTTTCGGCGAGAACCGATCAAATGGTTGTTCAAGTTACCAACGAGTTTTCGACCGGCGTTGAAGTTTTATTTAATTAACTTGTGTGGTCCAAGCAGTTCCAGCTTGAGGGGGAGTGTTAGAATATGTTTTCTAGTTGTTTTTCGTTTGCTTGTATATTCCAAGCTGGATTCATATGATGTATATGCTCCAGCTTGAGGGGGAGTGTTAGAAGAATTAGGGTTTGAGTCATTAGGGTTTTGGGGGTATTTTAGTCTCTAAGGTATTTCCCTAATCCTATATAATAGGATGCTTGTATTAGGTTAACATAAGTTGAATAATATAATAGCCTCCGCCTTTTGTGTTTAAACCGTTCATACAAACTATAACACTTCTTTTGCTTTGAAAAAATTTGGTTTCAAATTTCATTTTCATTTAAATCATATAAACTTTAGAGTAACATAGATTTACATAAATGGACATAAAATCACAGGGCTCAATATCGTGATGAAACATGCTTATATCAATATATAGTATCATGTGATACATAAAACATTTTAAGTGTTGGTCAGTAAGTTCATACTTTCAACTTTCGCTTATCCCTTGGATTATAATCTCCTAGTTCGAGAACGTTTTTGCTCTGCAAATTAACACATTGTATCTAATGGTCATATTATAATCCTTCCATACTTCCATAAACCCTAAGACTTCTTACAACTCACCCGTAAAAGTCCCATTTATACAAATTTACCTGGGCTATCTCGATCAAGCTTTGACCGATCAAGGCACGCTCTAAGTTTTTGTCTAATATCTTGGTGGACCAAGCATCAACCGAGGCTCTCAGAAAGTTTCTTTCTTGAGCTTAGTCGATCGAGCATATTAATTAGTTGATTGACGGGTTCATGGCAGCAATTCCAATTTTCGACAAACACATGTTTTTTAAATAGCATGTGAGAAACACATGTTTTTTGAATAAAATTTCTTCCAATTTTTTTCCTTATAATTAAAAAAAGCATGTGCTTCTCACATGTAGAGTACCCATGTCATTTTTATAGAATAGGTTGGAGTAATTTCTTCCAACTCAGTTTGGTGGAAAACTCTGTCCCTAGAATTCCTACCTTTTTCACCATTTCCCTCCAACTATCACTTAACACTATATACCATGTATATAATTTGAAAGCAACTAATTGAAAACATTGAAAACCTTCCAACTTTTAAATATCGGAGGTGGGCGTTGCTATAAAGCCTGTTGAATGGGTGTCCATCTTTGCGGGAGGCAGATGTAATACCCCAAATATAAATTAGGCTTAAGTACAATCTAAAATGATGCCAGGGTACGTTGGTTCTCATTTGGTTAAGTATACGTTGGTTCTCATTTGTTTAAGTGTAAGACTTTGGACTTTTTAACGATTTTACTGTTGCACCAAATATTCAACAGAGATACCAAATGTTCGATGCTTGCAATACTGAAGAATCAGCTTATACATAGTAACCAAATTGAATGATTAACCTAACGAGTATGGGATCACTTATGGTGGGAATGTTAAGGAATCATTCATAAAGGACGAGAAAGCATTGGAAACACCGTCTTAAGATGGATATCTTAGATTTTCAAATCCCAATAAGACACTCAAAAATTTTGGAATTGATACCAAGACATGTTTCTCCGAAAGAGCTTTCCGGAGTGGGGTCACACACAAAATTTTGAGACCCGTAGCAAAAGTTATGGTTATTTTATTGAACACTGCGCAATTGGTCAAACTACTGAAAACATCAATTGCTAACATTCATTTGGAAGTATCGAACATTTGGTAAGAAGCACACCACCAAACGTTCAACAGAAAGTAGACCGAATTTTTGGTAGTGTGCTTCTTGCAAACGTTCGGTACTTCCCAAGGAATGTGGTGACCAACGGCGGGTCACCTTGGTGACCCACGATGGGTCACTTTATGACCTAAGCCGAGTCACCCTGCTGACCCGCGATGAGGACCCAATGACCTACTGGAACTTTTATAGTTTTTATTATTATTATTATTTTTAAATGAGGGCATTTTGAGAATTTCACACTCCTCCATTAGGATTTAAGAGAAAATCTTAACAGAGTGGAGTAATTGACAAAAATCAATAGATCGATACACTAAAATAAAGTTTTTGAACTTTGGGGAAGTCTATACAAAAGATTGACATTTTAGGGGGGTGCAAGTGAAGTTTCCCCAAATATCAATAATAAATACTACTCGTAATAGATCAAATCCTTGTAGGATATGACTATATAGAAGGTGTGGAACCTCAAGGAATGTGTTAATTTTGTTATTAAGCTTGTCAAGATCAATTCTAACTAAACTTAAAAGATGATTGGTTTTTCTATGTTTATGAAAGTAAAAGCTAAAAATATAAATGTAAAACATAATTCGAATTGAATAAGTAAATGATAGGAGATAGATTTCATTCAATGTATGATATGATTCGTGTGGCTACAAGCACACATCTATGTTGTTAAGAAAATACCATCATCAAGAAATCAGTATAATCCATCTTCTGTTGGTATGGATCATCCACCTAACAACTAAGATGTAGTATGATCTGTCTTCCCTAGGCAGAGATTATCAAATCTCTTAATTTGGTTACACACACTCAAGGAATAAGCATAACTCATCTTCGGTTAGCACGAATCATCTACCTACATTACACAAAGCTAGGGTGTAAAACGATTCGTCTTCCCTAGGCATATCCTATCAAATCCTCTTGATCATTTGTGAAAGAAAAACAATGCATAACCATCATTCTCGTAATCACAGAAAATAAGAACGATTTGAGTTTGATCCAGATAAAATGCTTTTAAAAACAAGGTAAGGATTTTATCAAAATTGAATATGTACTTTAAAACCAATTACAAGTTTGCAGTTCTTTAGGTTATACAACCATCATACTACATATGTCGAAAATCCCAAATTTAAAATACAATTAAACAATTGTTACTTGGACATGGTTAAATCAACACCCTATGACGAATTTAGCTACTCATGGAGGTGTTGGAATGGCCATCTGTCATATTCGTCTTCTATTCAACTCTTCAAGCCATCAATAAGATGTTCTTCTGTTTTCTATTGTAAAAGTACCGCACCCCCTTTTTGGCCGAAGAATAAAACATATAAATAGGGTAAAACAAAAACCCTCGTGGTCTTTGAAAGCTTAGAAACGCTTCTATTCCGTGATCTAGTCGAATTAGGAGACCCAAAATTCTTTCCTTTTTTGACTCTATGTTGTTGTTTGATGTGTGTGCACAAGTGCGCTCAAGCATTTTTTATGTTGTGCTTAAGCCATTTAGAGCGTTTTGATTCGCGCTAAATCTTAGTAGTGCGCAAGAGTGCGCTAGTCATCGTTGTGCCAAATACTACATAAATTAATGGGGAAACTTCACTTACCCCCCCCCATACTTTCACGCTTTTTGTAGACACCCCCCCATTATTCAAAACCTCTCACTTACATGTATCAAAATTTGAGTTTTGTTCACTTTGGCCCTTCCGTTAGGATTTTCTGTGAAATCCTAACGGAAGGGGTCGCACATGCCGCACACGTGCGACAAAATTATGGGAAGCCCCGTTTTACCCCTGAAGTCTCTTCTTTCTTGCCCTGCTTCTGCACCATTTAAATCGAATGCACCATTTAAATCGAAATCATCTTCTTCTTTTTCCATTCGACTTTTCTTCCACATTTTTCTTCTTCATCGGGCAGGCCCGCGTTTTTTGTTCTTCTTCTTCGTGCTGACCATTTCATCATTCTGCTTGTTTATACCCATTTGATACCCATTATGGATCAAGCCAAGAGTGAAGTCAGTGAAGTGATCGACGCAGGAACAGGAACCAACAATCCAATGTGCAAATGTGGGAGGAGATCACGCATCTTAACAGCATTCGTGCTACCGAATTTCGGTAAAAAGTTTTATACATGTGCAAATTACGAAGTAAGATTTATTTTGGCATTTTTATTCTGTTGGGGATGGTTACGGTTTTTAGCTGTATATTTGGTGCAATTTTTTTGCTTAGCCGAAAATGTGAGCGGAGTATTTTGCTGAAATTTGTTTGGTTTGGTTGGCTAGGTATTTGAGCTGGGAATTTGGTGAAATTTTTTTGCTTGGCTGGGTATTTAATTCATGAAATTGGTGAGATTCTTTTGCTTCGCTGGGTATTTGAGCTAGGAATTTGCTGAAATTTGTTTGGTTTAGCTGGCTGGGTATTTGAGCTGGGAATTTGGTGAAATTTTTTTGCTTGTCTGGGTAAATGAGCTGGGTATTTGCTGAAATTTTTGTTGGTTGGCTGGGAAAATGAGCTGGGTATTTGCATAATTTTTTTGGTTGGCTGGGTAAATGAGCTTGAAATTTGCTTAATTGTTTTTGGTTGGCTAGGTAAATGAGTTGGGTATTTGCTGAAATTTTTTAGCTTGGCTGGGTATTTGAGCTAGAAATTTGCAAAAAAATTTTCGATTGGCTGGGTATTTGATTAATGAAATTGGTTGTGATATATTTTGATTCATTTTGAGGTTTAGTTTGTGATATATTTTGATTGAAGCTAGCTGAGTATGGTTTAAGGTTTAGTTTGTTCATGAAATTGGTTGTGATATATTTTGATTCATTTTGAAACTCTACGAAGGATTTGGAATGAAGTATTTTTGGTTGACGTTAGATACACTATTTTTGTCCAGAAATAGTGTTGGTGGCTTATGGTACATAATAGTTGTGTGAGAGATCTTATTTTATGTTGATCTGATTGTGTAGAATGCTGACAACCGTGGATGTGGGTTTTTCAAATGGGTAGATATGGATATTTGTCAACATGATAAGCGAGTGGTTTCAAAACTGTTTGAGTGGCACGAGAATTTGAAGACTGAACGTGCGCAGATTGGAAAAACAATCTCGAATTAAATTTTGAAATGCAAGATTGAAGTTGCTGAATATAAGGCCAAAATGGAGGTTGCATCTGTTAATTTTGAAATGCAATTACAAGCGCAGAAGAACAAATTTCATACAAAGGAGATGAAGTACCGGTTTTCCTTAGCATGTTCATTTATCCTCCTTGCTCTATTGATGTTTTATCCCGTGTCTAATAGATATTACTCAAGGTTAATGTTGTCCTGAGCATGTAATGAAATGTGTAATGCAAACCCTATGATGTAATGTATTTTGTTGTGTTGTTGTCGACTTTTTTTGTGTGAGACAAGTAATTTACATAGTATTGTTTTGTGCGATACAAGTAATTTACCTACCGTTGTTGTGTAAGAAAAATAATTGACCTACTATATTATGTAACACTTGTAAAATATTGTAATACTTGTAAAATTGTTTTGTAAAATGTTAAAACATCCAAAATAATTACCATCCAAGAATCCACCACATTGGCAAACAACATGAACACCAAATATTACAACATGTATGCATGTCACAAAATAATTACATAACATTCATTAACCCGTCTTCATGTCACAAAATAATTACATAAGATTCATTATCCTATCTTCATGTCACAAAATAATTACATAACATACATTAATAATATTAGAAAGCCACCACATTGACTAATATGGTGAAGACAAAATACTAGAATTACATCTGTCTGGCTTCATGTCACAAAATAATTACATTCATTAACTCACAACCTACATCCAACTCAGAAACATTCATGGTTGCCATATTTTTTGCTTCCCTTTCCCCTTTCCCTTGTCCGTTTTTGCATTTTGTGTACCTCTAGGTGGAATTGTTTCGCTTGGGGCCACGTGGGATTTGGGTATGTCAAAATCAGGGTGAGCAACCCTAAAGGTAATACCACCTGCCCGTGGAAGTCCCCAAGCACATAGTGGTCCACGTCCTAAAATTTTCAGTGGTCCAGTAGGCTCACCCTTGATATTGATCACCAGCTTGCCCTTGCGGTTAGGGTCCTTAACACTACTGATGTACAAATTTAATTGTACTCGCAAGCGCACGAGTCGTGTGCAATATAGTGTGTGTGCAAGTGCGAGGTCGATCCACAGGGAATTGTGTTTGTGAAATTTAATTTCTATCTAAATCAATTATATCTTAACCTAGTTCCGAATGATTTTGATTTTGAAAATAAACTAACATAAACTAAATAAAATAAAAATAATCAAAAGATAAACGACTAAGGTTTTAGAATTCACCTCACCGAATCAAAGCATACATTCTTATGTTTTCATTCATGCATCCGACAAACAATTAAACCCTATATATGTTCTATTGTTTTTTATAAACCAATTGAATCATTCGATGAATCCATCTCTATTACAAATCACAACGAATATCCAATTGAGATCAAATCATCCATTGTATCCGTAAATCACAATGGATATAAGTCTCATCAAATCATTCGATGTATCCGTTGGATGAAACACAACGAATATCCAACATTTTCACGATTTATAAACAACAATCAATCACAATTTTGTCACACAATTGAACTTAAACGAACATACATTACATTAAACGACGGATTTGTACGAACGAAACATAAAAATATAAAACTAATCAATGGTGGGGCTTCATCTTCAACCTTAGTTGAAGAATTAGCCTCTCATGACAAAAGAAATCATAAAGAAACTAAATTACTTCATTAAAATTAAAAACTTACAAAAGAATTCAAGTTCCAAGCTACAAAAACCCAGAAAACACGGAAAGCGACCAAGAACGGCGCCCCCGGCGCGTCTTCGTCTGATACCCCTCAATTGTGAGGCTTAGAGGTCTATTTATAGGGCTTAGGAGAGTCCTAGAAGCCCTAGTAAGTTTGAGTTATCGTTCATTCTATTTCACAATGAATTGTATAAGTTTGAGTTATCTTTCCAATGCCGCTTGAATCACCTCAATCGGATATCTAAGCTGAAAGTTATGGCCAAAATACCGAGACGTATTCAGAATCCAATTTTGCATCCAATCCGATTTGACTTCAAATTGAGAAATTCCGAATTAATCCTTTTCCTTTATTTGATTAAACTTTAACCATGATTGGTTAAGCTTAACCATATCTTATAGATCTTCCCAATTTGCCCTTTAAGCTTGGAATTTTTTCAGAAACGCTTTATTTTCTTCCAAAAGCCTATAAAACAAAGAAAATACAAAAAGGAAGTAAAATGGCCTAATTAACCAAAACTAAAGGATTAAAACATGCAAGTTAAGGGCTGAAAATATGAATATTCTAGCACTTATCACACCCCCAAACTTACATATTGCTAGTCCCTTAGCAATACAAAACTAAAAAAAGAATGGAAAAACAGAAAACAAAAGATAAATCCATCTTTCGTGGGATGTACGATTGCATTTAGCGTATGCAACAAGCCTTTTAAACCCCTAGGCATCCCTAGAGGACGAGTGAAGTCTCGTGAGGGTTTAATAGAAATGATACCCACAAACATTTTTAGCACTACGTCATTGACAAACACAATTTTCATACAAACATATGGTTCTCATATCATGAGCAGGTTTAACAAAGTAAACACCACAATCAAATCATCAAGCCAACCACAAATCATTCAACTCAAAGGTGGAAATTTGAGACAACACAAGCTGCAAATGTGCAAAGTGAGTCTAACACAAAGTTAAGAGGCTTCAATTTTTCTCAAAGTTTGGTGTACCTCAAAATTCATAGGAATTTACACAAATGAAAACACCAAAGGCTTAGATCAAGACATGCATTTTTTTTTTTTATATATATATTTTTTTTTTTCATTTTTTTTTGTGTAGGCTATGCAATGTTCGGCTCCCTTAAGCTTTCTAATTGACCTATGTAACGAGTATTGGGCTAGTGACTCCCAAACCAAATGGTTTTAGGGCACTAGATGTAAAACATCCCTAAGGCTTAATTACTCAAGTCAAAAAGGCTACGAAGCCAAACTAGCATACAGTCAACCAAGTTGAATTTCTCATCTTTTTACGCGAACACTCAATGCTTAGTGAGGCATGAGATCCGGTTACTCAATGAAAAGCTCAAACTGATGATGACAATTTTTTTTTTTTTTTTTTAATTTTTTATCTTCAAGCCAAGGTTTCATCAACACTTCATCCTACAAATCACAAGGCACACCCTAATCAATCCAAATCTCATACCTCACAAACTTTATGCTAGTGTGCTTGTGATAATCAACTCAGACATGTGAAGTCTCTCTAATCCACCGAATGAGTCAAAGGACTCGGATTTCTAATGACATGTAGTGTTCAAAAAGTTAAACACACTAATGACATGCAAACCACAGTTATGATGTAACTCATGACCAATCAACAACATAGCACAATTTTATTTTATTTTATTTTTTAAAAAAAACAAAACAAACAAAAAGACACAAACAAACAAAAAGACAATGTGTTTGTCCACACCCCCAAACTTAAATGACACATTGTCCCCAATGTAGCAAGAGACACAATACCGTAGGATGCGGAAACTCGAGTGTGCAAAGGCCAGGGCGTCCCCCAAACTTGAACACCAAAACACCTGTCAAAATCAAGCAGCAATATTTTCTCATAGAAACAACTATCAAAAGATTAATTGCTGATAGAAATAAAAAGAAAATGACACAAAATGAAATGACAAAAAGGAAAAGAAATCAAAATAAAGTGCTGAAAATAAAAAGAAAGAAAGAATACCACACTTTCCTCGATCATATGGGTGTCCAACCAATCCCTTCCATCCTTTCTTCTTAAGAATTTGATATCCCTCTGGAAGGATGTTTTGCCGTCTCAGGTAGCCTAGTTGCTTGCTTCGAAAGATCTTCTTAGGAACATGGTTCCTAGATTTGTGACCTTGTGTGCATAGATCCTTGAGAATTTTAGCATGAGACGGCTCTTTGAGACATTGAAGAACTGAAGGTTGGGGTTCATGAATTGACTCAAGAGGGATTTTGATGAAGGAGTGAGCTTCAGTACTCACTCCCTTGTCACTGGACAGATTTGGAGTTGATGGGGGCTCAATGTGATCAACTTGCTCCTCTTTTTCTTTCTCCTCATGGTTACCCACAATGAAAGGCTCAGCTGCTAATGAGGGTGAGTTAGGGAATGATATCTCAGTAGTTTCCCCATTTTCAATTCGCATCTTAGGAGTGGAGTCCAATAAGGCATCAGCTTGCTCAAGTAACTTGTCAAGGTCTAGGTCACATCCAAATTGAGCAAAGCACATTTCCAATGGGTCCTCTAGATTTGTCTCATCAACAGTCTCCTCAACAATTTTCTCTCTCCTAATTGGGGTGGTGGCTTTGACATGCTCATGATAAGGATTGCTAGAATCATCCTCATCAATCATGTAGTGCCTTTCAGCCATCAACTGACTTTGAAGCTCTTCTTCCTCTATTCTAGTGAGTTCAGCAACTAAATAACCAAGCTGTCCTTCCAACTTTTCAATTCCTTGAGTGTTGGCCATGGCTGCATTCTTCACTTCATTTATGGCTTGGGAGTTGACCATTGTGGCATTTTTAAGCTCTTGCGAGGTTTGGCCATTAGATTGTATGAACTCTTTGAGGGTGTTTCCAATGATAAATCTTGTGGAGGATAATTGCAGGGTGAAGGGGTAGAGGATTGGTTGTCGAACTGCGGATATTCAGGATGGTGCAGTTCATCAAATTGGGGAGCATAATTTTCCCTAGCATTAGCTTGCCACGAGAAATTAGAATGGTTGCTCCAATCGAGGGTGTAGCAATTGAAATTTGATTCAGACCCCAACTGGAGAAATTGGTGTTCATCTGCTCATGTGAAAAATTAGAAAATTGTCCCCAAGATGGACAATTACCTGAACAATGATAAGGGTTAGAGCAGTATGAACATGGTCCATGTGGGTGAAAATGATGAGGATGGTTGGAAAAAGCGGGTGTCCTACAACTAAGGGTAGCATTAAAATTACCTAAAGGAAAATTCATGCTTATCCTCACTCTGTAAACAAAGCACACTTCCACATGAAACATTAACCAAAAATTTTTTTGGATTTTCTTGGATTTTTTTGGAATTTTTTTTTTTGGTAAGTATTCCCGCCTGTCACGCGGGTGACCCGGGTTCGATCCCCGGCAACGGCGCCAAAATTTGATGTACAAATTTAATTGTACTCGCAAGCGCACGAGTCGTGTGCAATATAGTGTGTGTGCAAGTGCGAGGTCGATCCACAGGGAATTGTGTTTGTGAAATTTAATTTCTATCTAAATCAATTATATCTTAACCTAGTTCCGAATGATTTTGATTTTGAAAATAAACTAACATAAACTAAATAAAATAAAAATAATCAAAAGATAAACGACTAAGGTTTTAGAATTCACCTCACCAAATCAAAGCATACATTCTTATGTTTTCATTCATGCATCCGACAAACAATTAAACCCTATATATGTTCTATTGTTTTTTATAAACCAATTGAATCATTCGATGAATCCATCTCTATTACAAATCACAACGAATATCCAATTGAGATCAAATCATCCATTGTATCCGTAAATCACAATGGATATAAGTCTCTTCAAATCATTCGATGTATCCGTTGGATGAAACACAACGAATATCCAACATTTTCACGATTTATAAACAACAATCAATCACAATTTTGTCACACAATTGAACTGAAACGAACATACATTACATTAAACGACGGATTTGTACGAACGAAACATAAAAATATAAAACTAATCAATGGTGGGGCTTCATCTTCAACCTTAGTTGAAGAATTAGCCTCTCATGACAAAAGAAATCATAAAGAAACTAAATTACTTCATTAAAATTAAAAACTTACAAAAGAATTCAAGTTCCAAGCTACAAAAACCCAGAAAACACGGAAAGCGACCAAGAACGGCGCCCCCGGCGCGTCTTCGTCTGATACCCCTCAATTGTGAGGCTTAGAGGTCTATTTATAGGGCTTAGGAGAGTCCTAGAAGCCCTAGTAATCCTAGGAATTTCGGAGATTTAAGTCCAAGCCCAATTAGGTTAAAGAAAACCTAAGCCCAAATCGGAATAGGATTCGCACAGAATTGCAGTCATATCTTGTGGCGTGATTTTGGCCTTGCGACGCTCCGAATTGGGAAAGTTCTATTTCACAATGAATTGTATAAGTTTGAGTTATCTTTCGAATGCCACTTGAATCACCTCAATCGGATATATAAGCTAAAAGTTATGGCCAAAATACCGAGACGTATTCAGAATCCAATTTTGCATCCAATCCGATTTGACTTCAAATTGAGAAATTCCGAATTAATCCTTTCCTTTATTTGATTAAACTTTAACCATGATTGGTTAAGCTTAACCATATCTTCTAGATCTTCCCAATTTGCCCTTTAAGCTTGGAATTTTTTCAGAAACGCTTTATTTTCTTCCAAAAGCCTATAAAACAAAGAAAATACAAAAAGGAAGTAAAATGGCCTAATTAACCAAAACTAAAGGATTAAAACATGCAAGTTAAGGGCTGAAAATATGAATATTCTAGCACTTAACAACTACCAGCGTCTACCCTCAAATCACCAGCAGCTCTTGATCTTGTGGCTAACCCCAACAATTTCCTTCTGGTTCTAACTGCAGGACCCGCCTGTAAATTTTAAACAAAATAATATATTAGATAAAAAATCCAAAATCAGACACAACAAATTCTTTAATAACGCCTTTAATAAATTCAAAATCAGCACATACACTAAATAATAAGGCTTACATTGGATTGGCTATTACGAAGTTCAATTGGGGCACGAGTTTGGGATGTGTGAAGCTGAGTTGGAGCAGTTGGTTGTGCATGTGGTTGGGGAGTAGTATGAACAACCTACATATTTTTGAAAAAAAACAATGTCACATGCACATTTTTGTTATCAATACAAAATGAGACACAACAACAGCTTCAATAATTTTACAAACAGCACATACACTAAATAATAAGGCCTTACATTGGATTGGCTATTACGACGTTCTGGTGGGGCACGTCTTTGGGATGCGCGAAGTTGAGTTGGAGCAGTTGGTTGTGCACTTGGTTGCAGAGTAGTATGAACAACCTACATATTTTTGAAAAAAGATTATGTCACATTTTGTTTTTACTATCAATTTAAAATCCGAACCCACAATAAACAAACAGGACTTACATCATGGCTAGTACCAACATCGGTTGCTTGACCTCCTCTTTGCCTTT
Organism: Corylus avellana; assembly: GCF_965113065.1. Taxonomy (NCBI): domain Eukaryota; kingdom Viridiplantae; phylum Streptophyta; class Magnoliopsida; order Fagales; family Betulaceae; genus Corylus; species Corylus avellana. Next base: position 16,912,873 of record NC_142497.1, read on the forward strand.
TTGTTCTAGTACTGGTTGATGTACCTCTCCTTTGTCCTTTGCTTCCACTTCCTGATGCGGCATTAGATGGCTCATCCAACTACAAAATAACATAAAAAATGATTGCCCATGAATGACTAAAATTATGAAATAACCATTAGTAAGACAATTTCACAAAGACCATAACAGGAGGGTATGCAGTTAAAAATTACCATATCAAAATTCCAATCAACTCTTGCAGTGGATCTGTAGTACTCTCGTACTTGTTCTCTTCTATCATCTTGCCTCAGCCTTGTAGTGCATGTTCTCTTGTTGTGACACCATTTCTTACAGTGCCCACACTGGTTTTTGGTTCCCCCCCCCCCCCTTGATGGCATTTGGATTTTTTAGCTCCTCAACCCCTCTCACTCTTACCTTCCTAGGTCTCCTAGGAGCTATCCTTGCCTTTGGTGGTTCGATAATCGGTTGATTGCTCCTAGAACATTGCTCTTCACTAGGCACAGGATAGATGATGGGTTGATATGTCTTCAGGTACTTGTCTTTACTATAGTAGTCACTGAGATAATCTATTGGATTGCCACCATGGTATAAGATGGCTGATATGGCATGACTGCATGGTATCCCAGTGACGTCCCATTTCCTACACCCACATGTTCTGCCCTCCACACTGACTGCAACTCGTTTGCCCTCACATTCAACCTCAAAAATGCCATCACAGGCATATGTGCACCAACAATGATTGGCACCATCCTCTTCCTTCTCCAACTGGCCATTATTTTTGGCCCTAAACTACCCTCCTCCATTGCAGCAATCAACTCCCTTTTCCATACATACCTCCTCATTAATTTATTCCTAATCCCTTCCAACATTGACATTATTGTCAATTGACGGTACTTCAGGATCCATGAGTTGAAACACTAGCACAGTTGTTGTGTACCAGGTCAAACTTGGCCATGGTGTTGAACCATCCCCTACACCAAGTACTGAGATCAATCTTTGCCAAGTAATCATAAGCAGGCTCACTTACTTTCTTCATCTCTTCCATCGCATAATGGAAATCTGTCTGGGTATAAGATGATGTAGCAGTCCAAAGCATGTCCTTTAGCAATATCCCCTTATGACCGGCACTTCTGAAATTGGCATACAGGTGTCTCACACATGTACGGTGCTCAGCTGTGGGACAAACTTGTTCGAGGCTTGGTACTGGGCCCTACACATATGGTAAGATAAAATAGGTCAAACATTATTCATACAAGTAAGTTAAATGTTAGACATTATGCACACAAGTATGCTTACCTTTTGTCGATCAGATAAAAGTCCACCCTTGTGCTGGTGTTGGGCCAAGATCAGATATAAGTGCCTCCAAGAACCAAGTCCAACTGTCCTTGGTCTCTGCTTCTACAACCGCAATGGACAGTGGATACATATTATTGTTGGCATCCCTCCCAACAGCAGCCATTAACTGGCCCTTGTACTTACCCTTCAGGAAGCATGCATCTACACCTATCACAAGTCTACACCCTTGTAAGAAACCTATCTTCATTGCTGCGAACGATACATATAACCTCTAAAACCTACATGGGTCCTTGGGCATTGGTCTCTCAACTATAAGAATTAAACAGCTGCCCACATTGGTCTTCCTAACCATTGCACAGTAGTCCCATAACCGATGGTATTGCTCATCCAACTTCCCATAAAGTTTTTTGTTGCGCCTTCTTCCTTGCCCTATACAATGAGCTAACATGGGCATCTACATTCCACTTAACTTTGACCTGTTTCTGCATAACGTCTATAGGTAGGTTTGGCTGGTTTCTGAATCAGTCCATGCACCATTCAGCTATCCAAGCTGAATTAATCATGTGATTCTTGTATCTTCTAGTGCATGAGTGTCTTGGATACATTGACACCAAGAGAAATGTGGACTCATCTCTTAACTTCTTCCCATAAACCCTGTACTTACATTTCTTGTCTTTGCAACGAGCTATAACCTTCTTAGTTTCATTTCTTGGGAACTCTAAATCCTTCCCCTTCAAAATATTTGCTTGCTTCACCGCTTTTCAAAACTGCACCGCATCACCAAACACATGACCTATTTGCAACACTAGATTTTGCATCTCTTCTTTGGTAAATGGAATTCTTTTGGTGACATCACGACGACTTGATGTTTCTTCATTGTCACTATCACTGGGAGTGGGCGACCTAAGTATGTCACTCGGACAAAGATCTTCACTATCATCTTCATCATCTTCCCCCCTATTTCTTCCACATGTCCACCCTCAACTTCCTCACCCCCATCTTCCTCGCCCCCATCTACCTCATCCCTAAACCCTGCTTCATCATCAACAACACTCGAACCCCCCACCCTTTCTGACTCTACATGCTCCTCCCCATCTGATGACTCAGCATCAGTATCTACACTAAGAACCTCATCCCAAAAAGCATCCTTCTTATATACAACAGTTGATGTGGTATTTTTGTGACCAAAAATATCAATTATAAAAATAACCACTCGCAATAGGACGAATCTTTGTAGGATACGGCTATAGAGAGGATGTCGAACCTCAAGGACTGCAGGGGTTTTATTATCAAAATTTAAAAGATTAAAATTAACTTAATTGAAAAGAGATTTATTTTGATTTTCTTTAAAACTAAAGTGCATGAAAATAAAAAGAGATTTAAAATAAGAGAGAGAGAGTAGGGTATTGACTTCACCTCTATCCGCACAACAATGGTTAATCATAATTAATCGCATAAATTCATTCTATGCATGTTATAAATAAACAAGAAACTACCTTATTAAAGAATAAGCATAATCTATCTTCGGTTGGCACGGATCGTCTACCTAACCACTAAGACGCGGTACGACCCGTCTTCCCTAGGTATAAATTATCAAATTCTATAACAGGATACATACAATCAATGAATAAGTGTAACCCATCTTCGGTTGGCACGGACTGTCTACCTAAATTACACTAAACTAGGGTGTAGTACAATCCGTCTTCCCTAAGCATGGCCTATCAAATCCTATTGATCATATGTCAATTAAACCCATTGTATAACCATCATCCTCATAATCACAGAAAACAAGAATGATTTGAGATCAATAAAAGTAAAATACTTTCTAAGACAAGAGAAGAATTTCACAAATATTGATTTTGGAATTTAAGAGCAATTGCATTTAATAATTAAGAACATAAATCAATTGTAGCAATCCTCATAATTATACAATCAACATGCATAAATTGAAAATCTAAAAATTAAATACAATCAAACCATTGTGCTTGGAAAGGGCTACATCAATACCCCACGAAGGGGTTTAGCCGCTCATGATCTCCTAAGCTCCAAAGACAATTTACTGAATTTTGCTCTAAGAGGCGGTGTGTTTTTTCTCAATGCTTAGAGGCCTATTTATAGGGCTTAGGAGAGTCCTAAAAGCCCTAGGAATCCTATAAATTTCGGAGATTTAAGTCCAAGTCCAATTATGATAAAGAAAACGTAAGTCCAAATCGGAATAGGATTCGCCCAGAATTGCGTTCCTATCTTGCGGGGCAATTTTGGCAATGTGGCGCTCCGAATTAGGAAAATGCTATTACACAATGATTTGTAGAAATTTGAGTTAGCTTTCCAGTACCGCTTGAATCACCTCAATCGGATATTTGAGCTGAAAGTTATGGCCAAAATACCTAGACGTATGCAAAATTCAAAATTGAAGCCAATCCGATTTTGACTCCAATTTGAGAAATTCCGAATTAATCCTTTTCTTTATTTGATTTAAACTTAACCATGATTGGTTAAGTTTAACCATATCTTCTAGGTCTTCACAAAGTGTGCTTTTAAGCCCAAAATCAATGGAATTAATTGCATCTTGATTTATATCCTGAAAACACAAAAACAAAACAAAATCAAACAAATAACAATGCTAAGGAATTAACATATGTAAATTAAGGGGTTTGAATGTGCAACATTCGACGCTTATCAACAGTCTTCTCATATTCTTCATCCTCTTCTGCATTGTTATCTACCGCATCTACATCAACAGCATCAAACAAAACCAAATACAACTCAGCTAGCCCAAGCCCTAAATGGTGTGAAACCGTTTCATTTACATCATGATCAGATGATATCAACCTTAATCCTTCATCTAAAGACCTATCAGGTATCTTGAAGTGAATGAGGTCACCAAACCTATACCCATAATCCTTACATATTTTCTCAATATCCAAGAAAGACATCTTATGTACATCATGAACCGAATGATTATGAACAAACCCACCCACATACGTACACCTATTTGCCCTATTGAAATAACCATTGTAATGGACCTCAAACAACAATATGTCTCTAGCCATTATGCGGCCTGCCACATTGAGACAGGATGCAAAAAGCATTAAACAAAATGCAACATATATTTACAGAACAAAAAAAAAGGAAGCAACAAAATACAACATTGAGTGACCTTAAGTATGCAGTGAGCTTTGGCTAAAGCATGCAGTGAGCTTTGGCTAAAGCATGCAGAATATTCCAACAAAGCATTAAACAAACAAACCCTAAACCCTAAACAAGAATCAAACAATGAGAAATAAACCATTAAGTATGCATACTATTATTGCTAAACCATAAGTATGCAATGAGCTTTAGCTAAAGCATGCAGAATATTCCAAAAAAGCATTAAACAAACAAACCCTAAACCCTAAAAAGCAATCAAACAGTGAGAAATAAACCATTAAGTATGCATACTATTATTGCTAAACCATAAGTATGCAATGACTTTTGGCTAAAGCATCCAGAATATTCTAGGTATGGACTTAATTATTGCTAAACCCTAAATATGTATTGACTTTTTGCTGTGAACAACAGCAATCAAACAGTGAGAATTTAACTCTAAGTATGGACTTAATTATTGTTAAACCCTAAATATGCAGTGACTTTTTTGCTAAAGCAAACCCTAACAGACAGTCAAGTTTCTTCAACCGACAGTAGCCAATTAAAAAATGGAAAAATTCCCAACATTTTGCTAGCATCAATTCGACCAAAGAAAGTGGACACCCGCTTTATTCAAACCACCAGTACACAAATCATTTTTTATTTGACAGACTTTTGACAATAAAACCATATCACCCACAAATAGACAACATTCAACAATAAAGGGGACCACAATGTGAAACTCGGCATACGGACAAAGGGGACCACAATGGTTGACGACTCGGCATACCTATAAATAAAACAACCAAAATCATTTGTCAAAAGGGACTATACCTGGAAAAGATGGCAGTGACGAAGAAGACGGCTCACGGACAAATCTTCCAACGCAACTACACGAGACAGGCACTGGGTGGAATCGCGATTTCAATCAGGGTGGAATCGCGATTTAGGGTTGGAGTTCGTTTATTTGGGTGGAATCGTGATTTAAATCTGGGTGGAATCGTGATTTACACTCACTGGGTGGGTTGACGAAGATCAGTGGTCGTCGGCCTGTGTTCTTCACGAAGACAGCTATCCAAATCCTTTTTCAATCTTGGAGTTTTCGTGATTTTCTTAAAAAAAAACCCTAAGGGTGTTTGTACACGTGGTGGCATCCGGAGTAAAACGGAGCTTCCCATAATTTTTTCGCACGTGCACGGCACGCGCAACCCCTTCCGTTAGGATTTCACAGAAAATCCTAACGGAAGAGCCAAAGTGAACGAAACTCAAACTTTGATACATGTAAGTGAGAGGTTTTAAACAATAGGGGGGTGTCTGCAAAAAGCGCGAAAGTATGGGGGGGTAAGTGAAGTTTCCCCTAAATTAATAGACAATATTTGGTATGTTTTATTCGCAAGTACACACGATCAAAACGATAGTTTAGGGTGCAAGTACAAGATCATTCCCACGAGGTTCGGCATCTACCACTAATCAAACTAATTAAGATAACAATATGTCAATGCGATAGTCATACTGGTATATTTAATGCTTGTCAACGTAAGGGCATGGGTGTATACTCCTTAAGCTATGGATCTCCCTAAGCAACGAATTAGGCATGAGTGTTTACCCTAATTCTTTTTCTTTCTCAAAGGATTTAGCGTGGGTGTCTACTAAGTTATTCTTTAAGAAATCATAAAACTATGAAAATCGACATATACATGAAGCCTAAGGTATGGGTGTCTACTTCCAGTTTTCCATGTTGATTAATCCAAGAACCTGTGATGGGGTTCATTTGTCACACTATTATGCCTAGGACTTGGTCATCCAAATTGACTTAAATAACAAATTCATACCACATGCATATGTTGATTAGGCACATTCATATAAGGAATTCAATTAACCAAAAAATAATCAATTTAAATATACCAAAATATGATTGTAGCACATGTTCCAATATTGAAATCCTAAAAAGACATGATTATGACTTCAATCTAGCCCCTAACTAAAGAGTTAGTTACACATAATTAAAAATAAAAAATAAAAAAAATAAAAAAAGCAAAAAGAAAGAACTGAAAACGACTCGTGGAAGTAGCCTCCAAATTCTCCTCTCTCACATTGTCTCTTCAATGCTATCCTTTTCCTAGAGGCCAAAAGGTCTATTTATAGGTTTAGGAAAACCCTAAAAGCTATAGAAACCCTAGAAAAATCGTAGTTCTAAGTCCAAGTCCAATTGGGACTTTGAAAACCTAAGCTAATGTAGAAAATGAGTCTTTTCCGCATGTCCTGCTGCTCCAACGCACGAGTGCTCTTGATCCTAGGAGTTTCGCTCAAGCACAAGCTTCCGCTCAATCTTATGTATGCCACACTCGATCGCAGTTGTGTGATCGATGCTTTGTCTGGGGCGCTTGAACGTTGATACGCTCGAGCCTAAGGAATGTGCTCGATCCCTTGCTCATTGCAACTTTTTGCCAAAATGCCCTTTAAGCTTGGAACTTTTCCAAAAATGCTTTCTTTTCTTCAAAAACCTATAAAAAGCCAGAAAACACAAAAAGAAAGTAAAATAGCACAAACTAACAAAACTAAGAGATTAACATATATAAATTAAGGGGCTAAAATATGTATATTTTAGCACTTATCAATAATCTTAACTTGAACCCATTTCACATGCACTCGAGCTTATGATTGTGCTTGAACCCTTCAAGGTGCGCTCGAGCTCTTTCCTTCACCAACTCATTGAGCTATGTTTTATGCCCAAGATCAATAGAATTGCTTGTATTTTCCCTAAGAACCTGGAAATGTCCCAAAACACAAAAACAATACAAAACTAATAATATAATGAAACTAAGGGATTAGCATATGTGAGGTAAAGGGCTTGAATGTGCAATATTCTGCTCTTATCATGATGTACGTCCTAGAGTGACCTGCCAATCAAACATGGTCATGCTGGTCAAAAATAACAATAAGATCCAAGGCCTGTATAAATACATGCACATTTTACCATAGAGTTTAACCTATATAGTAAACCCATAACCGTTATACAGCATGTACTGATATTCCATGTCATACTATGCATCTCATTAATAAATTATTTTAAGCATTTACCCAATTCATAAAAAGTAAACAGGCTCATTACATACGCGTGCTTAGTCAGCTCGCATATTGCACGTTTTTATTGAAAGAACTTGTAAGTATTTATTTACCTCATATGCTCGCTCAAATCCTTAGACATCTCAAATTCCTACTATAAAAAAACATAGTTTAGCATTATACACAATACTAGAGAACATATTGCAAACACATAGGCCCTAACCGAGAGGCAAACTAGATAGAAGGACACAAAAACCCTATTTTATCCATTCTGGACACTGGTTGAATGCTTGAGCTCATGGTCAAACATTTGGACTTGAGGTTGAATGTTCAGTCAGAGTGTAGACAACGTTCGGTCCAAATGCCAGAATGCATGCAAGACTCCTACATCCAAACCAACATGTAACAATTCTCACCCTAAGCTCCTAAGAGGATCATAAGGACATAATAAACCGTAACAACCCAAAAACTTAGGAAAACAATGGGTGTTTAAAACGCTTAAAAAACCTTTACTGGAAAATATTGCCATAAACTTACCATGGCACTCTAAAACTTTGTAAGAAGCATAAAAATCAACTTAGCATAGAGGGGTTTACCTTGATGATGGCAAGGCAACCTCAAAATATCCTCTCTTTTTTTTTTTTTTTTTTTTTCTCTCTCTCTCTCTCTCTCTCTCTCTCTCTCTCTTTAGGCTTAAGGTTGATGGGGTGTGGGAGTGAGGAATGAAAGATGAAGGGCGGAGGAGGGGGTATTTATAGGGGAAGGGGCGTGTAGCATGCTGGAAAAAGTGGATAATGGGTTAAAATTATTTTTCAGGCTGTCATCAAATGTTTGGTACTATGTTTGAACGGTCGGTGTACTATTATCCAATGGTTCTTCGGTTGCAGATCGAATGTTCGGAATGGTGCACCCTCAAATGTTCGTGCTGGGGTTTAAGGTCAAAATTCGATGGTCTCCCATCAAACACTCGGTCAGAAGCTAAAAGTTGAATTTTTTGTTGTTTCTCAAATAAAAAGGGTTTTAAAACAATTGCAAGTAACAATTGCATTATGAAAGTGTTTAATAAAAATGGATCTTTTCAAATGGATGTATTTCTTTTCCGGTTTTGAAATTTTGGGCATCGCACCATCCTAGCGTAGTACCATGCTAAGTGTCTTAAGCTTTTATGAACTATGATTTCACCTCAAACATGCTCATTTTTTACTTCCTTAAACTTACAATAGGGCGGGGGGGGGGGGGGGGGTGGTGGTATATCATTGACTTACGTAAAACTCTCCTTAATTCAAAAATATCCTTAAAGAGAAAACATTTCTCATTTAGAAACGTTCCTTAGGTAGACACTTTCTTTATAAGGAAACTTTCTTTGTTTCAAAATTCTATGTCATACTGAGCACCCGTACCAAATTCATTTGTAAAATAGTTTTACCCTTAAAAACACTATAAAAACATTTAACAATATATAATAAATGCAGCATAGAGATTTGAATTGATAACTTTTAAATATCTAAATCACTTGAAATCATTATCATAATGTCTTATGATGCATATATAATAGAGAATTGAATTTGAGAATACTTATGAGATAAGTATGATAAAATAGGTATTGAAATTGAAAACATTTCTACGGTAAAACATGTTAATATAAATAGCGTAAATTGAAAGCACTTCAAAGAAGTAGAAACTAATACTGATTTTATTATTAAACAAAAAGTTACAGCGTAGTTAAATATTTAAAGTAATTTATTCATGAATGCTTGACAAGGAAGTAGTACTCATTGAACTTAAATCTTCATTACGAAAGGGTAAGGAATACTAGTTACCTTGATATTTGACTAAGAAAGTAGGCAGCGACTACTAAAACCTGAAAGATGATGCGAAGACAAAGCAAGATTACAAGTCATGCAATTATTCTGCTATCGAACCAGAAAGTTTTCAAGAAAGCTGAAAAGCAAGAAGTTTGGATAAAGGCAATGAAAAAAGAAATTTTCATGATATAAACAAATCAAAAAGAGAACTCATTGGTCCTCAAGAGGTAATTCAATCAGCTCAGACCATGCCTAAGAAGCGGAGGTCACTAGTTCGAATCCCCCTCCCCCCTCTTGTGCGGACATGTCAAAAAAAAAAAAAAAAAACTCATTGGAGTTGTTAAAAAGTCTATTAAGGGGTAGCGTTATAAATAATTATGAATCTTCAATATCCATTGCATTTGAATGTGTTTAAATACAACTTCAGTGCCTTTTTAATTTTCGAGAAAGAGTCGTTAGTTTTCTAAAAAGGCTATAGAATTGTGTAATTAACCTATAAATACATGCATTAACATCCAGCTCAACAAATATTTAGCTAAATTTTAATTAAAGGATCACATTTCTCTATTTTAGCTACCAATTTTTCTAAAGTACCTATATCTGGCTCAGCATTTTAGCTATCCACTTCTACTATTCCATTTAAATATTATTCCTTTATTCTTTCTCCAATAATCATATTTTTAAAACCTTTTCATTTCCTAACAGTCATATTTTTCTAAATTTGCTCTTTTCTAACAATCATATTTTTAATAATTCATATTTTCCTAATGGTCATATTTTCTTAAAAATATTTGGCTTCTTTCACCCTCCATGTTCCATGCTAAATCCACTGTGAACCTTTTTCAGATATTTTGCTTGTGAAATCTTCAGTGCACCATTGGCCCTATCTCGGATGATTCCCATTCCAAGGATTTGTTTGACAACTGGTTCTTCAACTTGCTAATGTCTTCCATTCTAGTAACCCAAATAATTAACTAGGCTAAGATAGCTTGGTTAGAAGGTCACCAGGATCAGCTAGATTGTCATTTTTGGAATTTCAAACCTCTCTGGCTGAACGCTAGTGTGGGGATCACGCGAGCACTCGCCTACAAATAGTACACAAGCACTCGTGGGGTAACTAGTCCAAGCATATGTTCACTTTTGGTTGACCACTAGAGATTGCCCGAGCATACAAGTACAACCCTAAAACTGTTGGATAAACAGTACGCAAACGCTTAGCACTATAGTACCGAGCGCTAGCTGTACTGCAGGCCTGTGCTCCTACAGTACTTTTAGCTTTTCTACCCTAAAAATACTTTCCCTCCCACGCCTATACCAACCCATTCTGAACTATGGGTGCTAGAGAAACCCTACTTGAGTGTTGTTGTGAGGCTTGAGTGATTTCCTTGGTGATCTTGGAGAGGAAGGAGGAACCACTTAAGGATTCTCGCTGTGGGAAGGTAATGATCTTTCTCTAAGTGTTTTCCTTTAGATGTTATGCTAGCCTTATTCCTTACAATAGTTTAGTTGTTAGAGATCTAGAAGTATAGGTCTTAATCTGGTTATAAGCATTTCTCTTCCGTTAGACTTATTCTTGTTACATGAAGATGATGTTTCGGGTTAGGTAGTGTTAGAGGACCTTTTGTAGCCTTAGAACCTGTTTAGGAATGCTTAGGGGAACGTTGAACAAAATGAAGTTCTACCTGAACTCTTTGGCTAAACGCTAGACCTAGGGTCTTAGCACTCACCCAGAAGCATTTCAAGGGAACGCCATTTTGACCCAAACTTCTATAGCCCCTGTTTTTATGTTCTAGGTTTGTTTTAGTTTGGACTTAGGACTACTGTTAGGTTTTCACAGATTTGGAGAACCCGGACCCATTGGAGGAATTTTCGGAGGATTTATACTATCCATGTGCGTATGAACTCACATGATATTAGCCATTAGTTTTTTCGCATTGCACGACTATTTTGTGTACCAAACATGCATTTTACAACTATCATGGAATGCATTTTGTTGCATTATGAACTCTAGCATTTGTGAAAATATGTTACTTAATAAGATAACGAGACGATGAGACTTGTAATAGCATGCATGTAAAATACACACAATACTAATTGCATCATATGACATGGTACACCGATACGTGCGGGATAACGACCAATGGCTTACTATGCATGTTAACTCTATGGTGAAATGTGAGTATAGATGTGATATGTGGGCCTTGGATCCAATGGTTATTTAGTGACTGGCGTAGCCTTAACGGGCGGGTCACTACAAAACATACATCATTAGTAGCGTAAGCCACCTGAGGTCGGACTCGGTCGGGCTGCTAGTGTTATGGATGGTAGCGTACAATAGTCGGGGCACCGGCATTGTATTACAGGTCCCTTGGGATAGTACCAACCCTACTGAGAATAGGTAATATTTCAGGTAGACCATACAGTTGAACTATCATTGATTCACATGATTATAGCATGTACTATATTTATACTGCATTCATGGATAGCTATCATACTTAAAATGTTGAATACTTTATCAAACAAAGTTCATCACTAAATGAAATTAGTACTATGCGCATTTTTACTCACTAAGTCTTTAGACTTATCCCTTTATTTTTTTTTCTTCTATTATATATAATTGTGCAGTTTAGCTAGCATAGAGAATGATACCTACAGACAGCATAATGGTGGTGGCCCAAGATCTGATCCATGTCATTTTTTAGGATATGAATCGGGTTTGGCTCAAGTCCATGTGGGACAATGGAGGAACCCCACGGGCAGAGATGATAGAAATTGTGATCATGCTAGTATTACTAAAACTTAGGCGTTGATCTTGTTATCATGTTTCCAAACAATTACTTGTGGTTTGTAATATTTGATGATTTGTCTTTAACCAGTACATTTGGGAGATCTATTTATGCTATGATGCTTTATCTTTACAATGGTTATTATGATTGAGATATTTAGTTATTACTTTCTTACTCCTGTGGTTGAAAGTCTCCTATTGTATTCTCTCGTATGAAGAGAGGTTACGATCCCTTAGTCTTGTTCCTTGAGTGATAAGGCTGGGAGGTGAACCATGGAGTCAATTACTAGTTAATTGATTTTCATAAGGCGTTACATCCATACTTGCTCCTACAACGAGCATATCATCTATGTACAGCAGTAGAATGATATAAGAGTTCTTAAAACTCTTGACATAATAGTAAGGGAAAAATACAGTTTATCCCCCTAAAGTTTCAAGAGTTTTTCAATTTTAACCCCAAAGTTCAAAAATTGGCAATCTACCCCCCTGAAGTTTCAAAAATTGGCAATTTAAACCTTTCGTTAAAAATTTCCGTTAAATTGGACACAAATTTTTTTAAAAAAAGCTTGAGGGTAATGATGTAATTTCATAGATTTCCGTCCATTTAGACGGAAAAATTAAACGGAGGGTTTAAATTGCCAATTTTTGAAACTTCAGTGGGGTAGATTGCCAATTTTTGAACTTTGGGGTTAAAATTGAAAAACCCCTAAAATTTCAGGGGGGTAAACTGCATTTTCCCCTAATAGTAATGATCTATATCGCACCTCGTAAACCTTTTTTTTTTCTTTTTTCTTGCCTTAATACCTCGTAAACCTAGTACTATTCATGAAGCTGTCAAACTTCTTGTATCATTGTCTCAGAGCTTGTTTCAGGTCATACAAGCTTCTTCTCAGTTTGCACACTAAACTGTCATTTCCTTACACTGTGAATCCTTCTGATTGACACATGTAAATGTCCTCCTCCAACTCACGATGAAGGAAAGCTATCTTCACATCTAATGGTTCAAGATGTAAATTCTCTGCCGCCACAATACCTAGTACAATTTGTATTGTTGTCATCTTCACAAGTGGAGAGAATATGTTCGTGTAGTACATATGTTCATGTTGTCATCTTCATCTTCAGTACTTATGTTGGAATCCCTTGACTACCAATCTTGCCTAGTAGCGTTTGCTAATACCCCAAAAATAAATTAGGGTTAAGCACACTCTAATTATGATTTAAGGATGCTAAGATTGGTTCTAGTTTGGTAAACTATAAGACTTTGGACTTTTGAGGTGATTTTATTGTTGCACTGAACGTTCAATAGAGGTACCGAATGTTCAATGCATGTAGTACTGAAAAATTAGCTCATCCTTATACTTAGAACTTTTTGTAAATACATGGTAACCAAATTGAATGATTAGATAATTAGTATGTGGTCAATTACAGTGTGAAAGTTAAGGAATTATTCATAAAGGACAAAAAAGCATTGGAAACACTGTATTAAAAGGAAAATATTAGATTTTCGAATCTTAAAAAGACATTCAAAAATATTGGAATGGATACCACGTTCTTCTCGGAAAGCGTTTTCCTGAATGGGGTTGCACCCACAAATTCGAGACCCGTAGTAAAAGTTATGGTTGTTTTACTAAACATTACGCATTCAGTCAAGCCACTAAAAAAGTTAACTGCAAATGTTCGCTGGCAAGCACCGAAAGTTTGACAGAAAGACCACCCAAACGTTTGACAGAAAATACACTGAATGTTCGACAGGAAGCACATCAAACCACTGAGTAATGCCCAAACATTTGGACCGCTGTGTTATGTTATTGGGCTTAATCTTGGTTTAAACTTGCAATTGGATTAACATTTTAATGATATTAGATGTAGTTTCCTCTACATGGAAATGTTATTTTGGGTTAGGATTTTGTTAGAGATCATGATAAGGCCTTAAGACTTACTTAGAGGTAGTTTAGTGGCTTTTTTGTTCGAAATGAGTTTTCTACCCAGCACCGAACATTCGCTCCTCTTTGACTAAATGTTTGATGGCCAAGCAGAAAGTCTGTTTTGGACATATTTAGGTCTAAGGCATGCTTTAACTTGATTTTAGAACTAATGATAGGTCTTTTCTCAATAATCGAGGTTGTGGAGCCTCAAGAGGATTTTATGGAAGAGCCTTACAGCACAAGTGAGTACAAACGCACATAAATACTTGTTGTTACTTTGTCGACATTGCACGACTATTTTATATATCAAACATACATATTTATAAAACTCTCATGAAATACATTTTGGACTACTGTGATTTCTATTTTGTCAAAACATATGTTAATTAACAAGATAATCAAATGATGCGAGTTGTAAAAGTATGCATGTAAAAGACAAATAAAATCAATCGCATCATATGACATGATACACCGGTACGTGCGGGATTTCGATCTGGGCTTACTATACAAGTTAACTGTATAATCAAATGTGTATATGTTTCTATGGGCCTTGGATCCAATGGTTATTCGTGATCGGCGCAATCACTTTTTATTGGTTGGTCACTACAGGACGGGCATCGTTAATAGGGTAGGCCACCTAAGATTGGACTTGGTTGGGCTGCTAATGATGGACGGTAGCATACAATATCTGAGGCACCAGTATTGTATTATAGGTCCTTTGGAACAGCGCCAACCCTGCTGGGAATAGGAAATATCTCGGGTAGACTATACGGTTTGAACTATGACATGATTCTCATATGACAGTTTATACTATATCTATATTGTATCCATGATAAACTGTCACCTCGTAATGTTGCATGTGAGTTATAAACAACTGAGTTCACCATTTAATGACGGGTACATCATTTGTATTTATACTCACTAAGTCCTTGGACTTATCCTTGTATTCTTTTCCTCTTTTCCCCATATATGTATATTTGTGCTGTTATAGATAGTTTAATAGAAGATGGATACCACAAAGCATTCGGTACTGTTGAGGACTTAATCCAAGTGATACTTGATGACTTATTGGGATTAGGTGGGTGCTCATGGTAACTAGTACTTTTGGGTGATACTGTAGACTTAAGAGTTTTGATACATGCTTATATGTTAAGGTATAACATGGATCCTTTGTAACGATGATATGTATAGTATGATTTCAGCTACTGTGATGATTCTTGAAAGATACTCTGATTATAATGATTAATGTTGATAGAATCTTAGGCCCCGTTTGGTTCGCGGATTAGACCCTTGGATTGGACTAGCTAACACTAGGTATAGCTAGTCCTTTGTTTGGTAACACTCTATTCCTGAGAATAGTCTATTCTCATGGGATTACTAATCCTATACACACAGGGTTAGCTAAGCCACTAAAAAACGAGTGGCTTAGCTAATCCTTTCCTATGGGATTAAAATTATCTTGTAAATTGCCCACAAAAATCCCACCCTTCTAGCACTCACGTCTCTCAAGGAGACCGCAAAACGATCTCCATCTCTTAAAGAGCAACGATCTATCTTCTCTGCGTAAGGTATCTGTCTCCCCCTCTCTTCTCTTCGATTTCTCTTCTTTATTTCTTGGTTATTTCATTATCTCTCTATTTCTTGGATTTTTTTTTTCTCTGTAATGTTTCTCAGTTTTTTTTTTTTTTTTTTAAATTCTGTTTCTCCATCTCTCTTTCTCTATACTTTCTCAATTTGATTTTTAATTCAATTATATATATATATATAACCTGTGTTCAAGCGTGTATATATATACACACACACGCTTGAACATAGGTTATTCATACCTGTTCAAGCGTGTATATATATATGTATATATATATATATATACCCAAACGTTTCTCAGTTTTTTTTTCTTCTGTTTTTTTTTTTTTTTTCTTTTGATTCTCTGTATCGTTTCTCTAAGTCCTTAATAATATAAATTGTATTTATATTATAAGGGTATTTTAGGAAATAAGATCACAATACAATTCCATTCACCAACATATTGCATTGTACCAAACGAAGAAATAGGATTAGGTAGTCTATTCCAGCGTTACAACCAAACAAAGGAATAAGACTAGCTAATTTATTCCCAGTGGTAGCTAATCCCAGTGGTAGCTAATCCTTTTCCAATGGACTAGACAATCCACGAACCAAACGTAATGTTTTTGTTGCTTATTAGTATCCACTTTTTGAGAAGTAGAGATCCCTGAGTTTTGTACCTCACAGGATAAGGCAGAGAGACGAACAATAAAATTAATTACCAGCTAATTAATTTTCGTGGCGTTACATCACATTTGATTCGATACACCCATTTGTTGTGTGAAGCCTTCTTATATGCTAGCAACTCTGTTAGCTCCCAGGTTTGGTTATTCAATAATGAGTCCATGTCATCCTTCATAGCTAACTTCCACTTGGATGAATTTTCAACCTGCACGACTTCATCAAACGTTTCTAGCACACCACCATCCGTCAACAGAATATGGAACAAGGAGGTTGAAAAAAATGAAGCACCTAACACCAACTTTCTGACTAATGATTATATTGTTCTAAAATAAAGTTCAATAGCAAGTTATTAACAACAAATGTTCTAAAATGAATCATTCATTAACGGTAAGGCTCAAGTGTCATTCAATAGCAAGTAATATCATTACAGCAAAGATGATAAAATAATTTTTTTTTATTGGAGGAAAGATGATAGAACAAATTTTTTTATGAATATAAGTTATGGATTGTTGGGCTACTGTGTTGCTGAGCACTGTAGCTGCTCAACAATTTTTTGACCATTTTAGCTAATTAAATGGATGATCAGGTGTGTTTTTGGCTACATTACTCAACAAAATAGTCAAATGTGAACATGCTCTAATGGAATCAGGCAAGTTAAGCCAAATGATTTAAAATCAGTTTCTAATTATTCCATATTGTTCTTGAGCTCCGCAGTGGAAAACTTTAACAAAATACTGTCCTTCTAAACATATCCTATAGCCAAAAATATTCTTTGCTTTTGTTAAAATTTTCATCTTCTCAAACCAAAAATACTTTCTTGAATATTCTGGCTAATCATTCCTTTACAATAATGCCTGGGTAATTACCATAAAGGCTATCTACCAAAAGGATGGTGATTTTGAAGGTGATGTGTCACTTTATGGCCACTACATTTACTTTTAACTTTTGTATCACCACAATAATCATTCCTAACTCATTTAGCCCAACTAGTTAGTTAGCAAGTTATGATTTGTTGTTACTTTTTTTTGGTAATTTTCTTGCTTTTTTTTTAATATTTTTTAGGTCATTTTTTTTATCCGAACTAATTAGTTAGCAAGTTATGTATTCCAATAATATGTTAAAGAATTTTATTTGTTCATCGCGGGAACAGAGTTGATGGATGATGGGAGTTTACATGCATGCCTCCGTAAAGATACTTCCTCTTTCATCTTATCGTAGCAATTATTTTGGTTGAATTTAATTAGTATTACTTGAGCCATCTTCTTTAATCTTTGCACGCAGTCAATTCAGCTTGTTTGTTGTCTCTTCAATCTTCTCAACTAATTAATATATTGAGAAAAAGTAAAATATAAATTATACAACTAAGAACACATAGGGTATGTTTGGTAAACTGGAAAAATAATTACCTGAAAATAGAAATAAGTATTACCAGGAATATAAGAAGTGTTGAAATAACCATTTTTATTTATTTGTTTGGTTATAACAAAAGAAGAGAAGTGTTAGGGAGCCAAACAAATGAACTCAAAAAAATTTTCAAACTGACGTGGCAAGGGTTTTCAAATTAAAAAAAAAAAAAATGCAATTCTCTCTCTCTTGCCTGCCACTCATGATCTGCTACATCAGTTTGAAAATTTTTTTGCATTCATTTGTTTGGCTCTCTAGCACTTCTTCGAAAGAATGACCAAATTTTCTAAGTGGAATAGAATTAGATTTTAATCAAATTTCTTAAAATGCCTATATAAAAATAACACATGAATAGTACTCCCTCCCATCGAAAACCAATAAAAATGAGGTTATTTCCTCAATTTAGAGGATTAAGATCTCTTACAATTTCTTTAAAATTGTAGATTCTCAAATTACTTAATTTAGGTCTTTTTAGGCATCGAAATACTTGAAAAATGTTACATATTAAAAATGTGGCATATTATCGAGGTACAAAAAATAATCTTCCTCCCAAATTGCTTCCTCTCCACTTTTATAAAGACCCTCCTTCTTTATAAAATTAAAAGACAAGTTTTTTGCTCAAAGCTTTTTTACAACATAGAGAACAAGAATCTGATAAAAATATACTCAATTCGCAATTGTAACATACCACATTTTTAATATGTACCATTTTTAAGCATTTTTATACTTAAAAATGACTAAAATTGCGTAATTTGATAATATACTATTTATTTAAAATTGTAGATCTTCCTAATCCATTATTTTTAGAGTTATTTCATTATTGGGGGGATATTTATATATATAATTCCCTACCTTTTTGAGAGGTTATTCCCTCACTAGTTCTTACTCCTATGTTTATGAATCATAGAAAGATAACGATCCAAAGTAAACAATTATTTTAATTAGGAAAAAAAAAAAAAGTAAAAACATTATTTTGCTTTTTTTTTCTACATGACCCGAAAAAGTAGGTGCTTTTTAAGTTACGGTCACTTATTTACTATACAACAACTTTTCTTGTTAGATTCTGCTACCCTAAGATAAGGACTACTCATAACACCTGCGAAATGTTAAGAGCAGACACTTTATATATATCTTCAATTTATTATAAGAGATCAAACTTCTTTTGGTTTTATTTATTATCTTATTTTATGCACGTGGTAATTTTTTTTTTTGAAAAAGTTTATATTTCTAATTATCTCTTTGATGCAATAGTTGTCAAAATGAATCACTACAGATTTCTTTAATTATCTAATAATAAAATTTGTTCGTGCGAATTTTTGAACCGCTACAATACTAACAACAAATTACTTGCAAGACAAGACAAAAAAAAAAAAAAAAGGCTACGTTACATTCCTTTCTCTTGCAAGTAACTCGTCGCTGATCTGACCATCCGAAGCATATATATATTTGAATACCAAAGTTTTAATTTTTGCAATCTAGCCCCCCCAAAGGTTCAATCTTTTGCAATTTAACCAATTGTATCCAAAACTTTTCATATTGTCCTTAATTTTTATCTTTTTATTTTTTATAAAAAATAAAAAAAAAAATTATGGACAATATGAAAATTTTGAAACAATATTGGTCGAATTGAAAAAAATTAAAATTTTAATGTTCAAATTGAAAAACGATGTTAACTCTTAGAAGATAAACTATAATTTTCCCATATATACATGCATAAAAGGGATATATATATATATATATATAGCCCTTTTATGCATGTATAGTTACGCATGCATGCATTTTTTGATGTAATTACTTGTAATTTTGCTCTGAAATGGGCAATAAGGCAATCATTCAAGCTCAATACTTAGCCACACCAAGTTGGCGAAAAAGAAAATGCTGATTTGGTTAGTCACATCACAAAACTGTGCTAATGCTTTATTACTCTTTGAAGGAAAGAAGATACCTCTTAGCAGAAAATAATAATAATCCTTTTTTTTTTCTCAATAGCCGACGAAACATTATTAGTTGGGAGGCCAACATCCTATATTTAGAGATCACATTAGTCTTGTTTATCATGATTGTTAATTATTTTTGAGTAAAAAAGTGGACGTACGTGAGAGCAAATGATTAAAAATCTCAACGTACGTGGATATTGGTGAAACTTTTATTTAAATTTTAAATCCACAGTGAAAAGAGATGTTCACAGGCTCACAGCCGTCACAGTGGGAATGGCAATATGGCAGGCAGCCAGGCAGTGACATACAGAAAAAAGGTCACGGGCATGTAAGTGTTGCACAAATCTTTTTTTATTTTTTATTTTTATTTATTATCAAGATCGGGGGAAAAGATAAAAAAAGAGATTACTACTACATGCATGGAGGGACCCGACGCTCGCCATTTCTGATGCGCAACTTCCTCCTTTTGTTCAGTCTCTTCCAGCATGCAGTGGCCCCCTCTTTCCCTAGACTACTACTCACAAGACCTCTCTCTCTCTCACGAGTTGACTCACAATTGCTTCCATGGAGTTCAACTCAGCATCAACTATCTAATATACTCTCTCTTTATCTGCTATCAAAAACTAGCTAGCTAGTTACAACAAGAGCACCGTTTGGATTTCTGTTGCAAAAAAAAAAAAAGTTAAATAAGTGCCATCAGTGGCGGATAGAATTTGTATTAGAAGAGGCAGAATTAAAATAATAATTTTTTAAAAATTTTTGAAGGTGCAGAAGAAGGAGGAATAACCGAGTAAGGGTTATGGTCAAGAAAACTAAAAAAATTACCCTTAAAAAAAATTTTCAAAAATTTTTACAGGGGCGGGGCCTTTGCCTGCTCCTTTATATCCGCCTCTGAGTGCGATTCAAGTGTTTTACCAAACGAGTTGTATTAAAAGTAATTTTAAGCTCTTTATTGCAATTTGAGACAGGCTGTTACCTTATGTGGTGCTCATCTTTGATGGCGGCCGTATTGGCGCAAATCCATGGCTGCACCCATTGAAGCAAACTTGGCTAGCTCTTGCTGAAAGAAAGGCCTGCTTGCATCTTCTCCAACACCAAGAAAATCTCTAGTTTCATTTTGACTGGCGTGGAGCCTTCCTGATCCTGATGAAGTTACTGCTTGGTCTTGCACAAGCATGTGTTCCAAATCCTTGGTGTTGGCCAAAAATGAGCTCGAGTTTGAACTCATCAACCCATTCAAGTTCTCAGTTTGATTCTGTTGCCTGAAAAATTTCTCAACTTCATCATGACTTCTAGTACTGTTTGATGAGCTCATCAATCTGAAAGAGGAGGCGTTGAATATTGGGTTGCTCCTTGTTGATCCCATTTGGGCTGCTTTCTGCAAAAGTGCTGTGGCTGACATGTGAGCTGCTGCGCCTTGCTGGTGAATATTCTGGTTATTAGAATACAAATTTCCTTCGCTCTCTTCTTCCTCCTTTAATCCTCCTCCCCTTGGCAATGAAGACATAGAGAGATTGGGAGCTCCAAAGGATGCTGCTTCTGGGTACTTGTTTAACCACTGCGCCTGAGAGTGAGAGCTCGATCCAAAAATATTCATGGATGCCGTGGGAGACAATTCAGGCAAGCTCGACAAGTAAGCATTAGAATTATTGGCAATCCCAACTGGGTTGAACTGCGTATTGGCTGCAAATTCTGGTTGAAATGATGAGGAAAATTGGGGGATCATTCCTGGTAGCGTTGGATTGGAAATATTCCCATTAATCAAATCGTTTTTGAAGATTGGATTTGCAGCTGAAACTGATGAACTAAACCTTGCATTTTCTTCAGCCAAAGCATCACAAAAAGCTCTGTGCGTTATGAAGCTATCCTTCCTGTATTACACCCACAAATCTCATTTTAACTTCAGGACTAAAATAACCCTCCAATATAACAGCTAGATATTTAAACCGAAAAGGATTCTCGAATAAATATTTGAAGAGAGCATTAAATGGTTTAACAAGCTAATCAAGTAGAAGAATTTAAAGCAACAAAAATAAAAAATAAAAAAGAAAAAGAAAAACCTTGAAAAGAGAGTGCCACAGTCACATTTGTACTCCCTAGTCCCACAAATCTTGCTATGGGCCTTCCAATCTGACTGCACCGCATATTTCTTGGAACACTTCTCACACTTCCACCGCTTCTCGCCGTGCTTTCTGCTGAAGTGTTTTTTTATTCCGGTGAGGTCGCCCAGCGCCCTCGACGGATCGTGGTGGACGCACGTCTTCTCCGGGCAAACGTACACCTTTTTCCGAACTTCCTTGTTTGTCCTTTGCCGAAGCTTCCATGGAAGATTGTGGCCGCGCCGGTGAAGCTGCAGGTTCTGGTCCCTCTGAAAACCCTTGTTGCAAATTTCACATATGAACCGATTTGTCGCCATTAGAGATTTTGGTGACATGGCTATGACTTCTGCATCCGGATCTGCTTCATAGAAAACCCCGCTAACTTAAAATGTGTAAAAACTTAACATAAATATTTACAACAAGAGAAAGAGAGAGAGAGATGAAGATATTCTTGCCTGGTGTTCCTGGTAAACTTCTCTTTTTCTTGACAGGATTTGAATTACGATTAGGGTTAGGGTTTGTGTTCGGTTCTTGAACAAACCCTCTCACTGTGGAAGGAACACAAAGCCCACCTTCAGACATCATTAATGAGGTTTCTCCCAAAACCAAGAAAAAAACAAAGAAATTAATCTGAAATCCTCTCTTTTCACTGAAAACAAAGAACCTTGATTACAACTCTTACTTGAAACTTGAAAGGAAAATATCCCAGAGAGCAAATGAAAGCTAGAGAGAATTTTCAATTCTTCTCTCTCTCTCTCTCCTTATCCTACACGGTTTCTCACAAAGTCGGTCAGCCATAGACTCAGCTGGACCACTGTCTCTATCATTTCATCTATTCATATACGCAATATCTTAAATACTATATATATATATATATATATAATAAAGGAATTTAAAAATGCTACATTAAGAGAGACCAATAGAGAGGGGTGTCATTTCAGGGAAATCTGCTTTTAACTTTTATTATTTAAGAGAGAAGAGAGAAACAGTAAAAATAAAAAATAAAAGTGTTAAAAAAATCGTATCTAAGTGGGGAAAAGGTAAGGGGATAGAGGAAAGTATCTCACCTTTACAGCCATTGATGAGGTAAAAATGATTACGCTATAATTGTATGAGGACCATGAGGAAACAAGGACGGAAGAGGGGTGGTGCCGTCCGTGAGACCTGACTGGCTAGCTGGGGGACCCACTCAGGACTCTGTCAGTGGCACTCACAATACGAAGACACGAGATGACTCGCACCGCTTCATATGTCGACCATGAAAAATTCTACATATTTCCAATCTCATTTTTTTAAGGGTACTTTTTTAAACGTACAACAAAAAATTATTATTATTTTAATTATTTAATAATAATTTTGTTAAAATTTAAGATTTTGAAATAACAATAAGTATTTTGTACCATTTAATATGAAATAACACTTCAACTTGAAACATCAAAAAATAATAAAATTTTTACGCTAAATAATTTTCAAATGCCTCGTAAACAAAATATATATTGACAAAACCATGGATAAAACCATAAGAGTTATCGTCTTTGTTGGATTTTTAGATTCCGGTGTTGGAAGCTAGGAGGTGGGTGGAGGATTCAGTGGTGGGTGTTGAGCATTGGGTTAGAATAAATGAAAAATGTTTATGAGATTTATTTGAATTAGAAATACTTTGTTTTCATCTAGTATTTTTACCTAATGTATTAAATATCTATTGAAAACTGTGAAATAGAGTTTTACACCATATTGTCATAGAAATTACTTTCTTTTGGAATAACTTATAGATAAGTAATAATTTAATATAATTTATTTAAAATTTAGTGTAAAAATTAAAGGGAAAAAATGTAAAATTAGTCCATGTGATTTACCTGATTTTCAATTAACTCCATGTAGTATTAAAATAAACTCAAACGTCCCTGAGGTATGCCAAAAAAATAATTTAGTCTCTACAATCCAATTTCGTTCATTGACTTAACAGATTATGATAACATAAAATGTTAAAGCCAATAAAATTGTGATACTTATCATATTTAAGTAAATGTTATACTAACAAAATCTGTCAAAAAATTTTGAGTTTATTTTGATATTATATGAAGTTAATTATAAATCAGATAAATCACAAGGATTAGTTTCTTATTTTGCTCAAAATTAAAAACAAAAAGTGCATTTCACAGTGTGAAACCGTGGCTAACAAATATTTTTTTTTTTTCCCACCAGACAACATGCCCAGGAAATTCGCTCTCAATCACATTTCTCTAGAAATTCGCTCCCACGGACCCTATACGGTGGCTGCTGCAACAAGTGGAGAATCTATTCGGAGTTGACTCGGTCGTCTTCTTTATAGGTGGCCGAGTCCTCGAACCAATTTACAAGCATTTGCGTCAACCTAGAAGTGCAATTTGAGTGGGAGTGGGTTTAGTTTTGTGCTAAATACTATCTAAATTAATAGATAATATATAGTACGTTTTAATTTGTAAGTGGATAAGATTAAACGATAGTATATCAGATAAATACGAGATCATTCCCACAAGGATTGATAAATTATGTGTAGAAGTAATTTCCTATCTAATTAATAGTTAAAACTCAATTGTCACGATTGAGTTAAAATTAAAAAAATAAAATAAAAGATAAACTAAAACTAAAAAGGATTAGGGTTTTGATATCCACCATTAATCAAACTAGTTAAGATAACAATATGCCAATGTGCTAATTATACCGGTATATCTAATGTTTGTCAACCTAAGGGTATTGGTGTATACTCCTTAAGTTATAGATTTCCCTAAACAATGAATTAGGCATGGATGTATACTCTAATTTTTTTCTTTCTTAAAGGATGTAGCATGGGTGTATACTAAGTTGTTCTTTAAGAAACCATAAATCTGTGAAAATCGACAAACACACGAGGCCTAGGGCATGGGTTTATTTTTATTAAACCCAGAACTCGGTCATCCAAATTGATTTAACTAACTAATTCATACCACATGTACATGAATATGTTGATCAGACATACACATATGAGGAATTCATGAAAGTAGGAATTACTTAAGTTAAAGACACCAAAATATAATTGTAGCAAGGGCGCCAATATTGCAATCTTAAAAAAACCTAACTAGGGCTTCAAGCTAACAAAAAATAAAATATAAACTACATAATAAAAGTAAAAGGTGGAAGAGAAAAAAAACTCAAACTCCTCTTGATTTAGCCTTCAGTTCCTTTCCAGAGCTTGTTCCTCTTTTACCCACACCCATTCTTAGAGGCTAAGAGGTCTATTTATAGGCTTTATAAGTCCTTGTTACACTAGAAAACCTAGAAAATTCGTAGGGTTTTACTCCTATTACAAGTGGGAATTGGAAAACCCTAATATAGAAATACTAGCAGTCTGACCGCACTCTTGATGTGTCTCATGCGCACGAGTGCGATCGATCGCAACCCGTGGGCGCGTTGTACGCTCGATCGAGCATGGTCGATTCGCTACTTGTCTTCTCTAGTAGTGCGCTCGATCGCAGGAAACTTGCGATCGATTCACACTGTCAGGGGCTCCAACTTTTCCCAATTTCTCTTTTTGTGTTCAAATTTTTCAGATTTACTTCATTTTCTTCCAAAAGTCTATAAAAGCATGGAAAACACATAAAATAAACTAAAATAGTATAAATTAACATACTTAAGGAATTAACACATATAATTTTAAAGACTAAAATATGAATATTTTGGCACTTAACATTTAGTTGAGGACCACTAAATTGAATATAAAGTAATGTTATCAGTAATTCTCATTTGAGAGCAGTTAATAGTATAATTTGAAAGGAAAAATTAGTCTTTACATTAGTACTAATAAAAGAAAATTAAGGACTAATTTTTAATAATATGTTATTTTAATTGTATTACAGTTATATAATAATTTACTAAATGTTATAATTTTTTTTTTTTTTTTTTTGAGTGATAAGGAGAAAAGGTTATAAAGGTAGGTCTTTCCTTATTATTAATCTGGATGTCTTGCTAATTGCTTCCAAATACAAGGTGAAAAACTTAAACTGCCAAATTATCTAAACACCTATTATCACAATATTCAACATGTCATATATTTACAATCATAGGGTGGAAGATTTCCCATACATTTTAACCATCGTTTCACTTCATTTCAATTTTTTTTAATTAATTTTTAAACCCACCACTTCAACACAAGTTTTTAACAAGTAATGTTATTTAATAGATTCTTATCAACTCGCATACAACTGGGATGTCGTGCTAATAAAAATAAGCTATTTGATAGAAAATTGTTTAAAAAAAAAAAAAAAAAAAGAAGAAGTGGGGTTTCAAGAAAATTGATTTTTTTTTTATTTATAAAACTAAGTACATAAAAGTAAAGGCCAAAGTAGATTGTAATGAGAGAAAGAATAGGGGGTTGATTTCACCACTAACCGCATAACAATGATCAATAGCTTAACCTCTAGATGCAGTACGGTTCGTCTTCCTTAGGTATCAACTATCAAATCTCTTAATGAGTTACACACAATCAAGGGATAAGCATAACTCATATTCGGTTAGTACGAATCGTCTACACAAATTACACTAATCTAGTGTATAGCCAAATTCGTCTTCCCTCTGCATACCCTATCAAATCCTCTTTATCATGTGTCAATTAAAACTGTTGTATAACAATCATTCATATAATCACAGAAACTACTTAAGTTCAATAAAGATAAAAAGTTTTCTAAGACAAGAGAAGAATTTCATAATGATTTAATATAAACTTTAAAATCAAATCTCTAAGTTATACAACCATCACGCATATAGAAAAATCATAAATTAAAATACAATCAAACCATTGTTACTTGGAAATAGCTACATCAACACTCTATTACAAAATTAGTTGCTCATGGTGGTGCTGGGATGGCCTTCAACCATGATCATCTTCTCTTCAGCTCTTCAAGCTTCTAAGAAGATCTTTATATGAACTTTCTATCTAAAACCAATCACCCCGTTTCTCTTCCAGTTTATGATCTATTTATAGGGTTTAAAATAAACCCTAGGAGCCCTTGGAGTCCTAGAAACGCTGGATTTCGGTCCTCTAGTCGAATTAGTAGACCTAGGCTTGTTTCCATATCAATTATGCATTTTTATCCAACAGGTCAGCACAGGTGCACTCAAGCTTAAGGAATGGTGCACTTGAGTGCACTCGTGCTCGAGCCTAGTGGAGGAGGCACTTGAGCCTAAGTGATGTAGATAGGAGTGCTCAGGATTACATGAAGAAGACCTGAGCAGATGTGAATGTGGAGGGGCCTCAAAGAATCAAGACTAGATCACAAACGCGCCAGGAAGCTAAAGCCCGTCCGGACAGAGCAAGCATCAGTTTGGACGCCCCTGATCCAGGGAGCTTCGTCTAGTTCGTCTACCGCAAGTCTGAATAAGGTCAACCCGAGAGTCTTTGTCTGGAGCTCGTCTGCAACCTCGTCCGGATAGAGTCCAACCAGAGAGTCCTTGTCTGGGGTTCGTCTGCCGCAAGTCCGGACCCCTATGTTATTTTCTGCAATTTACTATTTTTTTTCCTTTGCCCGTCCGAACAGCCTTATTTCTCGTTCGGACGGCCAACGTAGTTGTAGCGTAAATGGACTTTAATTCTATTCCCTTCTAGGTTTAGGACTCTTGGGGCTATAAATACATGCTTATAACCCTAAGAACGTGGCTTTTGATTAATATATGGTTTTCTTCAACAAGAATACTCAGAGTTGAGTTTCTTTTTGTTTTTTCTTGCATCTATTGTTTTAAGAAGATTTCTTTGATTCGTTGATAGTCTCACGATCATAGGAGTATTTATCCTTTCTATTTGCTGTTAATTCTTGTTCATCACGATCCTAAACTGCATTAGTTGGTATTAGAGCCCAAGTTTCTTTCCATGGCGTCGCCAATCAGAAGGGGAAGGGACAACCGATTTGCAAACTTGGAAGACGTGTATGATCGCAAAGAGACAGTTCGGGGAGAACAAGCGGCGGCATGTTCGCAACTCATAGAGGAGACAATTGCGGAGTTGAAGGAGCAATTTGTAGCCTTCAATACCCGAGTGCCCAATCTGGGTGGTCATCGCAAGCATCGTCATCAACCCTCATCGCCCGGCTGGGAAGAGGAAGACGCACAAGGTACGGAGGATGAAGCCAAGAACCCTGTTGTAGGGCGCGGAGCACAAGGGTGTCAACCCCATGTACAAGCCCATGCTAATTGGTGGGAGAGCGATTTCAAACGCGATATTCTAGAATTTCAAGGGCGTCTCCAATCTGAAGAATTTTTGGATTGGGTAGTGGCAGTTGGAGAAATTCTTGATTTCAAGGGGTGTCCGAGGATCGACGAGTTTCTTTGGTCACAACTAAGTGCCGGGGAAGAGCAAAGGCATGGTGATAGCAATTGAAGTAGTGGAGGGAGCGGCAGGGAAAGAGAAAGATCAACAGGTGGGAGAAACTATTGAAACACATGCGGTCAGCCTTCTTACCTTACAACTATACCTGAACCATGTACCAACGGCTGCAGAATTCAAGCCAAGGTTCGAAGTCCGTGGATGAATACACAAAAGAATTTTACAAGTGCTTGACACATGTTGACCTAGCTGAGACCGAAGATCAACTAGTGCCCCGAGACATTGGGGATTTACGACAGCAAATTCAGGATTCTTTAAACTTCTTTAATCCACATAAAGGGTTGGAGGCCCATCAAAGGGTGTTATTGCTAGAAAAGACAGCCTCATAAGGGCCTTTTGGCCTATTTGGCCGTGGAATCGGGGGAAGCACGAACCGATCAAGTGGGCCATTCATGGCTCGAAGCACCACTCAAACCTCAAACCAAAGTAGAGTTCCAACTACACCGGGAGTGCCTAGCGGAGTTGGAGCAACTAATGGGCCGAAGTGCTTTTGATGTGGCGAACCGGGCCACCAGATGGCGGATTGCCACAAATGGGAGAAATATGGCAAGGGTCTACTGACTCGGGAGAGGGCATTGATGAGCAAGGAGAAGAGGAGGAACAAGAGGCAAATTTCAACAAATATGGTGGGGTCGATGAAGAATTTGTTACTGACGATGATAGCCTTCTATTGATGGTTAGGAGGGTATGTTTTACATCCCAAAAGGTGGAGGGTGACGATGGGAAGTGGCACAATCTCTTCCACACGATATGCACTATTGAGGGTAAGGGATGGAAGCTTGTCATTGATGGGGGCAGTTGTGAGAACGTAGTGGCGGAAGAAGCAGTCCGGAAGTTGGCCCTTGAGACGGAGAAACACCCTGCACCGTATTGTTTAGAGTGGCTCAAGAAATGAAACGAGGTAATAGTATCTAAACGTTGCCTTGTAAATTTTTCCATTGGAACCAAGTATAAAGATAAGACATGGTGTGACATGGTGGCCATGGATGCATGCCACATATTACTCGAGAGACCATGGCAGTATGATAGGAATGCTCATCACGACGGAAGGAAGAACACCTATAGCTTTTTGGTCTACAATGTGAAGCTCACTCTCCTACCTAATCTGAGAGATCGACCCAAACCATCTAAAGGGGCAGGTCAAACTCTGTTAGCTAAGCATGAGTTCATTAAGGAAATGCTATACTCTGATTGTGTGTATCTATTATTGGGCAAGAAGAGCAATTCCACGTAGGTGGTGCATGAAGCGATTAAGGGTTTGCTGGAGGATTTTTCCGATGTGTTCCTAGTAGAATTACTTGAGGAGCTACCACCTCTTCACTACATTCAACACCAAATTGACTTGGTGCCCAGTTCTAGTCATCCCAACTGACCACACTACCGCATGAGCCCCAAGGAGCATGAAGAGTTGAGGAGACAAATGGAGGAATTACTTGCCAAGGGGCATATCCGAGAGAGCTTGAGCCCATGTGCATTTCCAGCCTTGCTTACACCTAAGAATGATAGAACTTGGAGGATGTGTGTGGATAGCTGAGCCATCAATAAAATTACAATGAGGTACAGATTTCCCATCCCACGATTAGAAGATTTATTGGACCAACTGAGTGGAGCAACGATGTTCACAAAACTGGATTTGAAGAGTGGATACCATCAGATTCGGGTCTGGGTTAATGATGAGTGGAAGACCACGTTCAAAATGCGAGAGGGACTCTACGAATGGTTGGTGATGCCATTTAGGTTATCAAATGCTACTAACACCTTTATAAGGGTTATGAATCAGGCGTTCCGCCCATTCACCAGAAAGTTTGTAGTCGTCTACCTTGACGACATCCTTATATGTAGCTCTCACCATGAGGCACACATTCAACACGTAAGGGAGGTACTACTTCTATTGCATAGGGAGAAGTTTTATGCTGCACCAGCCAAGTGTTCTTTCATGACCGACTGAGTCCTTTTCCTTGGTTATGTGGTGTCCAAAGAGGGGTTATCGGTGGATGAGTCAAAGGTAGCGGCGATCCGAGATTGTCCTCTTCCTACTATGCTCTATGAGGTACACAGTTTCCATGGGTTAGTCTCTTTTTATCGGTGCTTTATTCATAATTTTAGCACCATCTCGGCACTGATTACGGAGTGTATGAAGCCAAAAAAATTCTCGTGGAGTGATGCAGCCACTACTGCCTTCGAGTTGATTAAGCTCAAATTGACCACAACTCCACTACTAGTCCTCCCAGATTTTGATTTACCTTCTGAATTGCATTGTGATACATCCAAGGTAGGCATTGGAGCGGTACTCAGCCAAGAGGGCAAGCCGGTAGCCTATTTCAGTGAGAAATTGAAGAGCGCACAACTCAACTACAACGCCTATGATATTGAGTTCTATGCATTGGTGCAACCACTGAAACATTGGAGCTCATACCTTGCTTACAATGACTTTATCTTGTACTCAGACCACGAGGCATTGAAGTATCTTAATAGTCAAGATAATTTGTCTGTCAGCATGCTAAATGGGCCTCCTTTGTACAACAATTCTCCTTTACAATCAAGCACAAATCGGGCGTATTGAACAAAGTGGCTGACACCCTCAGTCGGAAGACCACATTACTGATCACCATGAACTTGGAGGTAATTGGTTTTGAATTTTTAAAAGATTCTTTATCTATTGATCCCTTTTTGGTCCTATTGTGGAGGTGTCATCTGGCGTGCCGGGCGACTTTGGGCTATATAATGGGTTCCTATTCAAAGGTTCTCAACTATGCATTCCCGAGGGCAGTTTGCGATTGAAGATTCTCTAGGAACAACATAATGAAGGTCATATGGGGCGAGATAAAACACTACAACTAGTGGTAGAGCAATTCTATTGGCCAAGCATGCGGAAAGAAGTGGACAGACTTGTGAAGAGCTGCAGAGTATGTCAAATGTCCAAGGGATCGGCTACTAATGCCGGGTTGTATATGCCCATTCCTATCCTAGAGGGGCCATGGACCAATGTGAGCATAGAATTCGTGTTGGGCTTACCGAGGACCAAAATGGTAATGACTTCATCTTTGTGGTTGTAGATAGATTCTCTAAGATGGTGCATTTCATTGCTTGCAAGAAGACCGTCGATGTGGTGAATGTGGCGCAGTTGTATTTCCGGGAGGTTTACTGTAACACCCCGGAAATTAATTAACTTGTAATGAATTCAACGGTTCGTCTCCTAGCCTTATCCCTCGCAGAACAAGACTCATGGACCCCTGCTCCTCAAAACAGAGCATACTAAACAGCGGAAACAAAAAAGATTCTATAAACATGAATCATTACAACTAGAGCATATACCAAGGAACATCAAAGTAGCTAAAATCATACTATACACATCATTGTTACAAGGGATCTATGCTACACCTTAATATGCAAGCGTGCATAAAAGTTCTAAGTCTACAACGTAACCTATAAGTACTAGTTACCATGAGTACCCGCCTAAGCTTGCAATAAATCCTCAAGCATCTCCCGAGTTGAATCCTTCACAATAACTTGATGCTTCACAGTATCCATCTTTTGCTAAGCTATCTATAACAACATAGTTGAACATATGGAGAAAAAAGGAAAATAATACAAGAGTAAGTCCGACGACTTAATGAGTATAAATGCACATGACGTACCCGTCATTAAATAATGAACTCAATTGTTTATAAAGCACATGCAACATTATGAGATTACAGTTTATCTTGAATGTGATACAGATACAATATATGCTTATAATCATGACTAACAGTAATAGTCCAATTGTATGATCTACCCGTGATATTACCCCTTTCTCAGCAAGGGACCTGTAATACAACACCGTTGCCCCAAATATTGTACACTACCGTCCATCCCATTAGTGGCACAACCAAGTCCGACCACAGGTGGCCCACACCACTAATGATGTCCATCCTATAGTGACCATCCATTAGGGAATGGCTACGTCTGGTCACGAAACCATTGGATCCAAAGCCCACACACACACACATTTGACCATAAAATTAACATGTATAGTAAGCCTATGGTCATTATCCCGTACGTACTGGTGTACCATGTCATACGATACAATTAGTCTTATCAGTCTTTTACATGCATAATTTTACCAGCCCCATTGTTATTTTATTAATCAACACACGTTTTCACAAGAGAAAGGTAACAGTAGTTCCAAAATGTATTTCATGAGAGTTGCAAAATATGCATGTTTGATATATATAAAATAGACGTGCAATGCAGGAAAAATAATAAGAAGCATCCATGTGAGTTTGTACTCACTCGGGTCGTAAGGCTCCTCCATAAAATTTCCTTGAGGCTCCATAACCTTGAATACCGAGAAAAGACCTATCATTAGTTCTAAATACAACTAAAACGAACCTACAACATGAAAATGGAGGCTACCAGACTATTGGCCAAAGTGGCGTTCCTGGAAAAATTCCTGATCGAACGTCCGGGTCCATGGCCGTACGTCTTCCCAGAAGGCTCGTACATCCGGTGTCGTGACCGTACCTCCACTCAAAGAGTTTCAAGTAGAACCTCATTTGGTTCAACCATCCTCTTATCCTCCCAAACTGGTTCTAAAGCTACCAAAATGATTCCTAGGACCTCCTTTCCCAAAACAACACTTCCATGCAAAAGGAAATATGCCCAACAAGAATTAAACGCTAACCCATGCTTAAACCAAGATTAAGGGCAACAACATAACCAGAAGCTACAAACTACCAACTAAGCTAACTATGAAAGCAGCATAACGACTAAGGAACAAACTAAGTTTAGAAGAAATATGCCTTGTGTCATTCTAATAGGAATTTCAGTGAATTTTCAGATTTGGAGACATTTACATATTGGAAAGATTTGAAAGCCTCATAATTTTGTGCTAATTCACTTTACACTGTTTTCAAACTTGTGATATTTTAGCATGTCCTTCGTAAGTAATTGCACTTTGAGATTCCAATTCATTGTGAAGATGGAGTTCATCTTTTTAAGCTTGCTAATGAATAAAAATCATGATCTTGAAGTGATACTTGAATTTTTGGGATGACATGAACTGTGCATGATGTTTGTGGGTAACATTTTTGGAAAACCCTCACGAGACTTCACTCGTCCACTAGGGAATTTCTAGTGGTTTAAAAGGCTTGTTGCATATGCTAAATGCAATCGTACATCCCACGAAAGATGGATTTATCTTTTGTTTTCTGTTTTTCCATTCATGTTTTTTGTTTTGTATTGCTAAGGGACTAGCAATATGTAAGTTTGGGGGTGTGATGAGCACTAAAATATTCATATTTTCAGCCCTTATCTTACATGTTTTAATAATTTGGTTGTAATTAATTAGGCCATTTTAATTCATTTTTGTGTTTTTGATGTTTTTACAGGTTTTTGGAAGAAAGTGAAGTAAAACTGGGTGATTTAGGCTCAAAAAGAGAAGATGGGAAAATTGGAGCTCCCTGGTACTGCGATCGAGCGCAATACCAGAGAAGATGCTGCACGAGCCAGGTCAGGAACGATCGAGCGCAGGTAAAAGAAGGATCGATTGCAGACATGCGATCAAGCGCACACGGGCTGCGATCGAGCGCACCCGTGCGCAGGAGGCATTCCAAGTGGCGGCTACAATGTCCCTATTTCCATATTAGGGTTTTTCAAACACCAAATTGTAATAGGACTGAAACCCTGCGAAAACCCTAGGGTTTCCTACTTTTCCAAGGACTTCTAAAGCCTATAAATAGACTCCTAAGCCTTTAGAATAGGAAGGCTTGGAGAAGGGAGAAGAATAGGAGCTCTCAAGTTCAAGTCTCAGGTTTATTCTTTCCTTTCTTTTATTTTATGAAGATGTTTAACATCAACTCTATGTGAAGCTAATTTACTTAGTTGGGCTAGATTGAAGCCCTAGTTATGTTAAATTAATATTTCAATATTGGCGCCTTGTGATGATCATGTTGTGCTATTTAACTTGATTAATACCTGCTTGCATGAATTCCTCATATGTGTATGCCTGATCAACATGTGCATGTGGTATGGACTTGTTAGTTAGATCAATTTGGATGGCCGAGTCCTGGGTTTAACTTAAGTAACAAAAGAATCCACACCGCGATTCTTGGGTTAATCAACATGGGGAACCGAGAGTATACACCCATGCCCTAGGCCTTGTGTGTTTGTCGATTTCCATAGAACATATGCTTTTCTAAAGAACAACTTAGTATATACCATGCTAAATCCTTTAGGAAAGAAAAGAGTTAGAGTATACACCCATGCTTAACTCGTTGCTTAGGAAAATCAATAGCTTAAGGAGTTAGAGTTTAACCCTTAGGTTGTCAAACATTAAATATGCATAACTTGATCAAAGCATTGGCATATTGATATACTAGTTTAACATAATTAGTAGTGGATATCAAAGCCCTACCCTTTGTTATCATCACATCAACAATCAATCTTTAACTTGCTTTTGCTTAAGGAATCTATTTTTAAACATAAATTCAGCAATCCTCGTAGGAATGATCCTGTACTTGCATCCTATACTATCATGTTGACCTTGTGCACTTGCAGGTAAAACGTACAATTATTTACCTATTAATTTAGGTATATTTTTGCACAACATTAAGCCAATGACTCCCGAACCAAATGACTTTAGGGAATTACGTGTACAAACACCACTAAAGACTTACTAACTCATGTCAAAAAGGCTACGAAGCTAAATTAGCCATATTATTAACCAAGCCAAACTTTTCACCTTTTGACGCAAACACTCACTGCTTAATGAGGCAAGAGGTCCTGTTACTTAATAACAAGCTCACAGAGTCACAGTTGATCATTATATATATATATATGCCCGAAAAATTATGCCAATGTTATTCATCCACTAAGTTGCCTAAGTAAATTAGAGATATTGAGAACAAAAATGATTGATTTTGGCACCTAACATACTATATGCTAATGTGCTCGTGGTCAATCAAATATTAACAAGTAACATCGTATTATGCCAAAAAGTACGTAGAAAGATTTTAATATCCAAGTCAAATGATTATATGTTCACAATTTTAAGCTTAATAATGAAATGCAAATCATAATTCAAGTTTTAACCACATTATTAGGGATAACATGTTTTTCCAAATCCCCAAACTTAAATCACACATTATTTCCAATGTGTGGATTGACTGAAA
Organism: Corylus avellana; assembly: GCF_965113065.1. Taxonomy (NCBI): domain Eukaryota; kingdom Viridiplantae; phylum Streptophyta; class Magnoliopsida; order Fagales; family Betulaceae; genus Corylus; species Corylus avellana. The sequence goes on from NC_142497.1 coordinate 16,948,087, forward strand.
TAGACCAATACCATGAGTATAGGAATACCTGAATGAGAAACACCGGGGCATAACTCATACCCCCAAACTTAGATGGCACAACAACTATCTTGAAAATCACACTGATACTCCAAAATAACGTAAACATGCATATCAAACAGTACATTGTTGTTAGCTAGCATATAAAACCCAAATGATAAAAGGAACAACAACAATCAGTAGATAATGCAAAACAAGTACTACTATAAGGTGATTAAAGTGGCGGAAAATGTGGTGCCGAAGATGATGTGCCCAAAGTAGGTGGAAGGCGTGCTAGAATGGACCGCAGCAGTTCATGAGTCTTAATGGTGTCCTCTCGGACCTCTCGACGATGATCAGCCAACTCAAAGTGTAAGTGGTCCAACTCATCACGGAGGTACACACACTCGAAGTTGCCTATAGTAACAGGCTCCTCCTCCTCATTCTCTGCCATGGCATCCTCCTCCATATCCAGCTATATCATCGGCTGCTACTTCATCAGCTCTTAGGGGCATATGTGAGTAACTCTAGTTCCACTACTGCAATCTAAACTGGGGAATGTCGATCAGTATGGAATCTGTGGTGGTGCAGTCAACACCCTTCATCTGAAGCAGGTTAGTGATGAGAAAAGGGAATGGGAGTGCCCATGATTCTACAACTTTGATGCTTTTGCTACTCGTCCCGTCCCAGTACTTGTGAATCTGCCCCCATATAAGGGCTGGAATGGAGAACCAATAGCCTTTCTGGAAGGTTTAGAGAGCAGACAAAAAGGGCCCTGTCTTTGAGTCTTGTGTCCCAAGGGGCACACATTCTTCTATAGCACAGTGTCCACGAACCAAAGACACGGAGGCAACAAAGATTTTCTTGTGCAATTGCGATGAGCACTGGTGAAGCACCCCTCAGCATCAATGAACTCCGGTGGGCACTCATGATGGCACTCGAGAGCAAGTGTGATGTCCTCAACAGTCACCTCTATGTCAACCCCATCTAGGGAAAATGAAAGAACCTCCGGCTGCTCCGAATCATACGAGAGATTATGGTAGAACAACAATGATTAAATATTACATTTTCATACTTTTTTAAAAAAAACGAGGTCAACAAATATTAAATTTCACATCTTTTTATTTGTAAACCAAGTCATACAGGCTTTTTTACTATCGTCATTTAGTCTAAACAACGTCAATAATTAAATTCACGTTGTTTACACACACACACACACAAATAATAATAAAAAGACATGAATATCTTATTAAAATTCGTGTGGCTAAGGATTTTTCCAAAACCACGCTCAATCTCTCTCTCTCTTTGAAGCAGCCGACCTACCTCGGCGTTGTTGCCCACCTCGAACCCACCAACCACGAACCACTGCCACACCATTGCCCACTTCAAGCACATAGTTTGGTACACTATAATTTCTATTAAAATTGTATTGTATGCGACTTATGCGTACTAAATATTTCATGAGATAAATATAAAATCAGTTCATGTGGTTGACATAAATTACGAATTGTTTCATGTCGTATCAAAATGAACTCAGATGTCTTTGAAATATGCCAAAAAAATAATTTAGTCTGTGGAGTCAAATTCCGTTAAAACATTTAATGGATTCAGTTAGATACCATAGTAGTGCCATTAAAATGGTGACATGTATCACTCTTAATAAAAAAAATATATAAAACTAAAAAGAACTAAAAAAATTAATTTTTTTTAAAAAAACAAAAATAATTAAAAAAGGAAATGGGTGGCCTACAAGTCACCCTTAACAACCTCTAAGTGGCTCACGGGCTACCCCAGAGGTCGTCGGGATTGACGGGCCTGACGGCTAGCCACAAGCCACTTAGAGGTGGTTGGGGGTGGCTCGTAGGACCCTAGCAGATCTAGGGGCCACCCACGCCTTTGGGGTGGCTCATAGGGTATGCCCCAAAAGGGTGGGTGCTTAAGCCGTTTCTTTTTATTTTTTTATTTTTTTTATTTTTATTAGGGTGACATATGTCACTATTGTATTGGCACTAACATGGCACCTAATTGAATCCCTCAAATATTTTAATGGAATTTGACTATATGGACTAAATTATTTTTTTGGCATATCCCAAGAAGTTCTAAGTTCACTTTGATACGACATTGATCAATTTGTAATTTAGGCCAACCATAAGGACTGATTTTGCATTTATCACATATTTCATTCACTAATTTATAGGGGTTCTCACAATAATAATGGTCTAAGACAAGCTTACTCTACCAAGCACCATCCTCTATTTCCAGCAATCAGGGAGGAGATTAATGCGTCTTTTAAGGCACATGCCAAATCTCTAGGGTTTCTAATTAATCTAGGTTATCTCAATGTCACTACAATCACTATGATCAATAAAATTTTAGGGTAAAGTCCACATACTCTCCTCCCCAAACTACTAAGACATTGTCAATGTCCACCCAATGATGAAATCACCACCCTTAGTAAAATAAAAACAAAAAATACTAAAACATTTAGAAAAAACTTGAAACTAAAAAAGAAAATCTAAAATCTAAAGGGGTGGCCAAATTAAAAAAAAAAAAAAAAAACCATTTTTTATAAGAAAAAAAAATTAAAAAATTTTGATTTTTTTTTTGGGAAAACTTCACTAAGGACCCCCAAACTTCCACCCGTTTTGAAATATCCCCCTTGAACTTCAAAATCTCTCAATTTAGTCCCCTGAACTTTCAATTGCTTTCAATTTGGACCTCTCCGTCAGATTTTAAACGTCACATGACGTTTATACCCCTGACTTTTGTATAAAATTCCAACTTCTAAAAAGTTTTTTTATTTAAAAAAAAAAACAAAAATTAGGGATATTTTGGTCTTTTTTTGAATTTTTAACGGCTAAAATTAACGGAAGGGTCCAAATTGAGAGCAATTGAAAGTTCAGGGGACTAAATTGAAAGATTTTGAAGTTCAGGAGGAGTATTTCAAAACGGATGGAAATTTGGGGATCCTTAGTGAAGTTTCCCCTTTTTGTTTATGTATAAAAATTGAAAATTTTCTTTTAATTTTTTTTTTTTGTTTTAATGGAAATTTCCATTTTAAAAAAATAAAATTTTCTTTTAAAAAAATAAAAATTTTCATTTTCTAAAACATAATTAAAAAAAAATCTTTTTTGAAAAAATAAAATAAAATAAAAATTTTCGTTTAAAAAAACAAAATTAAACATTTCCGTTTAAAAGAAATATAAATTAAAAAAAATTGTTCTTTTTTTAATTCGTTTAAAAAAAATTAAAATTTTATTTTATTTTTTGAATTTATTGGGCTATTTTTGCTTATTGAAAAATTTATAAGGTCATTTTTATCTTTTTGCTAGTCTTGAGGAGGGCATTGACAATGTTTTAATAGTTTAGGTAGAACATTGTCACAATTGAAAATTTGGATGAGACATTATCAATTGGGTGTGCCATTTGAGGCATTTGGATCCTCCAGTCCAGATCTTGTTAAATCAGGGGCAAAATTGTCCTATATATATATATATATATATTTTTGACAATTCTGCCCCTATGCTAAAGAGAACTGGTTCCCCTCCAGTCTAAATGGACTGGAGGGGATCCTAGTCCTCATTTGAGAGGGTATTTGGAATTTTCCCGTAAATTAAGCACACACATTTAATTTGCAGAATTAACTTAAAGAGGAGTGCTACACATCATAAATTTTATTTTCAAATGATGTGTCACAATCTTATAAGATTTATTATTTTGAGAAGTGTGTCACGTACAACTCATGAGATAATGACACATCATTTAATAACTAACTTTTGAAAAAAAAAATTTGGATGTGTAACATTTCTCTAATTTAAATTAGACAATGATAATTACGTAATAGGTACATAGTAGGGTGTCATTAATCCCAATTTAATGTGGGGGTATTTGACCCGCAGCAGCAGGAGGCTCCTCTACTCCATCCTCTCTTCCCCTCAGCTTGGCATTGTTCGCTTCCAACCTGCTCGCGGTCGGTGCTTTCTCAGCCTTGGCCTCCTGACCTGCCGCCTCTATAGAGCATTAATCTCTTCTCCTAAATCAGTAAATCCTCTTCCATCACCTGCAGGTGGGAATCAATCCTAGCTCGTTTGAATGATGACAATAAATTTTACTAGCCGAATTAGTTACCACTAATGGTGGAATACGAATAACGTATTTACCATTTGGAGTTTATAACTTAAATACTCGTTCTTAATACAATTATTGTAGAAATTTCTAACACTTACTTAAAAGGACATGAGATGAGCCGCTTTTGAAAGCAAATTTTAAAATTGACCAAAATAATATGACGCATGATAAAGGTACAACTTTGACCCAACTTTTCTCTTACATAGTCATTTTTTATTTAAATCAAAATAAAAAATAAAAAAATTTCTAAAGCAATTACATCCTATATGGTCATTTTTTTATTTGGTATTTTTTTATATAAAAAAAAAAATGGTCTTTTTCTTCATAATAACATCCATTTTTATGAAGAAAAATACATTTTTTTTTTTAAAAAAAAAATGACCAAATTAAAAAAGGACTACATAGAATGTTATTGCTTCAGAATTTTTATAAAATATTTATGAAGAAAAATACAATTTTTTTAAAAAAAAATACCAAATTAAAAAAGGACTACATAGAATGTTATTGCTTCAGAGTTTTTTTATATTTTATATTTTTTTAAAAAAATAAGAGAAAAGTTGAGTCAAAGTTGTGCCTTTATCATTTTTCAAATAATATTTCACAAGTTTGAAAATAAGCATGCAAGAGCTAACAAAGGTCTCAAAAAGCTATAAATCATTCATGTAAATGTATGTTTATTGTTGGTGACTCATGTATCTTGACCCGCAACCTTCTAGAATTAGATTAAGGCATGTTAGTCCATAAAGACACACTCCAAGTGACGACCAAGTGAGAGATTTTCTATAACCACTCCTTATCAAACCTAATTAATACAGAGATTGAGTAATACGAAGGACAGAAAGTGAAGAGAAACAGATGGGTTGGGATTCAAAATCCAGACCAAATTAGCCATTGGACTTTGGGGGAGATAAGTACATTAATATTGGCTGCTTCTAGAATGGTTCAGCCGAATAATTTTCAGGGACTGAAATGTACAATATTCCCATAAATTTCCACCATGTGAATAGAAAAAAAAAAAAAAAAAAAATTCCCAAAAATGCACGTCTTATATTAAGCTTTCAGACAAAAATAACACTACACTTACTCATACTCTTTTACGTAGACTATAAAATAGCAGATGGACGCATTATTATTAGCATCAAACTTGTAAGAATTAAACATTAATCTTTGTTGATTATAAAATAAAAATAAAATAGTAATTGGTTTTCATTGCTTATGACCAAAACATTTTAAACAACTCTGGTCATCTTTTCCATAATAGGACTATAGGAGTAATCCCTATCTTTGAATTCTTATTTTATCTTTAGTATTTTTTTATTTTTTTCATATCTGTCCTACCACACTTTCATTTCCATTATGCTTATTTTATGAATATAGAATTTTTTTAACAACTCAACATTCTACAGCATGAAGCATAAATGGTCTTATGGGAAATCCCAAAAAAAAAATTTCTTGTCACATGATGCTCTCGATACACTTTCCTTTCTGTCCTTCCTATTCTTGTTCTATGAGCCACGTTCTCCTCAATATGGGAGTCTCTATCAATTATTGATCTAAGCTACTAAAATTGGATTTGGACATCACTTTGTAGTTACTATGTTCTAGCTAGTTCTATACTTAACCCAAAACCTATAGATTATTCTAAAATGTTTTCTAAACTCTTAACTTAGGGTACACTTCTTTTGAGGGACAAAACTATGGATTTGTTGGGGTTATCCCACATCGGTTGTAGAAGAAGGGGCTAGTGGTCAGTTTATAAGTGTGAAGAAAAACCTTACTTCTTGAGTTAGCTTTTAGGGTTAAGATAGGCCCAAGACCACCCAACACTAGTATTAGAGCCCAGGTTTACCAACAAGTCTCGGCCCAACAGTCCACGAGTGAAACAGGTTGTCGCTGCTCCGACCCAGGGCCCGAAGTGTGAGGGGGAGATTGTTGGGGTTATCCTACATTGGTTGTGGAAGGGGTTGATGGTCACTTTATAAGTGTGAGGGAAAACCTTACCTCTTGAGCTAGCTTTTAGAGTTGAAATAGGCCACCCAACAGGATTTAATTTTAAGAGCACTAGACTATATATATATTGAGAAAAATACACTTTACCCCCTTAAACTATCTACTCATTTGCACTTTTAACCATAATATTTAAAAAGTGATATTTTACCCCTCCAAAGTATCTGACATTGACACTTGATCTTATGAAATATACTTTATCCCCATAAAGTATACTTCATAGGAGTAAAATGTCAATTCAAAATACTTTAAGAGATAAAGTATACTTGGGGGGGGGTAAAGGTGGATCCTCCTTAGCTCCATCTCTGCTTCTGCCCCAATTACATAAGTTAATACGAAATTATAAATAAAGAGTGCACGTAATACCAACTCCTGAATAGATCTAGATAAACAAAGAAATAAATCATTCAACAAACATTATTTGATAATTATATATAACAACTTGCGCCGTAAAAAGTAGACCAAGTTACAAAGGACAAAAACGATAATGACGACTTACATGTAATAATGACAACAAACAATATGCTATCTACATATCCATATCCAAACACCTAAATTAAAAAGCAAAAAAAAAAAAAAAAAAAAAACACAGTAAATTGAAGTAAGGCATAAAACAATAATATCACAACATATCATCCAAGGGTGAAAATGCCATTACAATTAGCGGCTATTAGCTAAAACCGCTAATTGGAACTGCCTAGGTGGTTAGTAAAATTCACTAACCGCTTCTATTAGGCGATTAACTGGCAGTTAGCGGTTAAAAACCCAAATAACCGCTATTTGCTTTTAAAAAGAAACCATTTTAAAAAAAAAATTAAAAAATTAAAAAAACAATAATAATAAAATGACGTTGTTTCTATGATAATACGATAATATCCTACTACATGCGACATTAAAAAATCGTTGCTAAATTTTTATATATATTAAAACACAAAAACGACATCGTTTCATGTATATATATGAGCAGTGAACGGTTAACAGTTAGCGGGCGGTTAATAACAACCCGCCTTTTCACCCCTAATATTTTCATCCCCTGGAATTAGATGTATCAATATCATATTTTGAAAACCATTTTAAAGTTGTTCTTTTGTTCGGTGAGTAATATGCTTACACTATTCGCTTGATTTTTATAGACGACTTTAACCCAAGCTTGCAATACCCAACTTGGGCCACAACTTAATTTATTGGACTAAATAATTTGGTCCGTTCAATGCCGTGGTTGAGCCGGTGACCTTCTTTTTCTTCTGGTCCGAGAATGAGACAATTTTGGAATTTTGAATTAGAAAGTCCAACTCAAATTCAAATCCGCCCGCTGGTCCTACCACTATCCGTTGATTATCCAACTTCCAGTGGCCCACGACCAAAGAGTCTAAAATAAGTCAATAACCCCCAAAAAATTAATGCTATACCCTACGTGTATATACAGAAATTTACACTCATTTATTGTGTAGGATATGTACAAAAAGTAAATAATTCCTTCTTCCTCTAACTCCATTTTTAATAGGTGATACTTAACACCTAAAATATTTAATTAAAATTGAGTAAATTGATAAAGTCATGGTTTGAACTGAAAATCTCACGCTTTGATTTCATGTTAAATTAGCATTTGTCCTAAAAATTTAAGCAGATATAAAATATAAATTTAATGAAAAATAGTTTAAGAAAATAAATAAGTCTAGCTATGGACACAAAACCTTGTAGTTCAATTGTATTTCCTCACTTTTCAAAGGTGGAAGCCTATTTTGGAATAGTTAGAGAATAGAAGGTTTCCAATTGTACCAACAAAGATAAGTCACCAATTTTTATTTTTATTTTTTATTTTTGGCATTTTCGCTCAATAGTGACGTAGCATTGTTTTGGGATTTCTAAAAAAATAAAATAAAAAATAAAAAATTCCTTTCTAGAAACAAAAAGAAAATATTTTTCCCTTGCCGAATTCGTGAGGGATTTCTCTTTTAGGGTTTGAACCCATCATTCATCTACAAGAAAATGAAATCATGGAACTTACTAAGTGGTGTATCTAGTTTCCACCTCCGATGCTTTAAGTTAAAATGTGAATAAACAATAGTAGATAAGAAAATAGAGAGATAATGAATTGAGAATAGTTGAGTATAGAATTCACCGTGTTTGGTGTTGTGGTAGGCTGCTCTTTTTATAGTAGTAGCTAAGAGTGAGTCTTTGTGAGACTCTCACTTGATTCCCTTGATTCTTGGGGAGGTGGCATAATCTTTTTGACTGCACTACCTATAGATTTAGTAGGGACTTGGGCTTAGTTCCTTAGTGATTTAGTGAGCCGTGAGCCTCTTATTTGGAGTGGGCTCTCTGGTTGGGCTTCTAGAAATATTTGATATCAATACATACAAACAAATTGAGTCAATCGCACACAAGTCAAACCAAGCATATGGGCTGGCTTTTTTTTTCTATTTTTTTTTTTTATTCAAATAATGCATATGGGCTCTTTCTCTTGTGTTTTGCACTCTTTCTCACACACACTAAAGACCACCACTGTTTTTGAGTTTCTAAACAATTGTGCAGTACCATGTGTGAGGAAGAAATTAATTTGTTAGGAGAATATACTTACCGATCGATGCTGAAGGGGCGAGGGAGGATAGGAGTTGTTGTTCGACGGGGACATTCGACAAATGGAGGAGGAGTGGTGGCGTTCAGAGGAGAGGGGCAGCCCATGTATCTTTAATGGGTGAATAAGGATTTTGTCGATGAGTCACGATAAAATGGCTAAAAATATGGTGTTTAATTTCATTTTTCTTATGCTTGGTGTTCTAAGCTGACGTGCCATTCTTTTATTGGAGGGTATAAAAGATATGGTTTGTGCGAGGTCCCTATAAAAGTCATTATGTTGTTGCAATATGTGAAGTCTTAAGGAGAAATGTTTTCACAAATTTTTACCATTGTGTTATATATATATACATGGTTTTTTTTTTTTTTTTTTTTTTTTTTTGAAAAATATGAAACTTTCATTCATGAAATTTTACGAGCATACAGCTCTGAAAAATCATAACCAAAAGCTATGAAGGTTATAAAGTCATAAAAATGAATTCAAGCTTCTACTAACCCATGTACAATTACATTTAAGGAACATATCTACTTCGTGCAAACTAGATATAGGACATGAGTAGCCCAAATAATAAAAAAAAAAAATAAAAAAAAAAAAAAACTAGAAACTAAAAATTCGGCCGTGAGAGTTAAGCTCCTACACCAATCTACTTCATTCTCAACCCGAAGGCCAGGACAAACAAAGAAAATAAAAAACAAAAACAAAAACCCCACAAGCAGCAGTGGAGGAGCACGGCATCGTAAACATCCCTTTGGAAGACACGCCTTGGCCGAAGAAGACGATGAGATCTAAGGTTGAAGAGATTAAATCTAAATCTAGATCTACAAACTAAATCTAAAGCAATTCGCCAGAAACAGAGACTGGAGGAGCCTACAAAGAAGACACCGAGCACTGCTACGTAAAAAGGAATGAGAGAAAGTCTAGATCTAGATCTTCTCTGCTCTTGAAATTCTTTTTGGTGTACGTTGTCTAGAAGAAAAGAGAGATAAATTCTAAAGAGAAGACAGAGACTCTCTCTAATCAAGAAAGATGTTTTTTTTTTATTTTTTTTTTATTTTTATATATATATATATATATATATATATGGTTAAATATTGTTTCAAAGTAAATAATAATAATTTAACAATAATATATTAATGAAGGAGTATAAAACTCGGCTCGGTTGAACTCGATTATAGCCAAAAGGATACAAATGAATTAATTTGTGTCAAGTCCATATAAAACTTATTCTCTTTCTATATGTGTTCTTTTGAGAGAAAATAGATCTACGTACAGTCATTTTTCGTCCATATTTTGGGTAACTTTTCTTTTCTTTATTTTCTTTATTTTTTTGGGGAGGGCTGTGCCATAATCTTTATGACTGCACTACCTATAGATGAATTGAAATTTTTATTAAAAAAAAAAAAAAAAAAAAAAAAGCAAAGAATAAAGAAAAGTAATATGAAATAACCATTTTATCCTCTGATCAACTAAAAATTTGGATGTTAAGGTTTCAACCATGCACGTCCCAGTCTACATTGAGAAGGTTCTCGATCCACGTACGCATTAAAAGACAAACCCACCCACCTAGGATTTGATGTCTTCAGCTTCCACATAAGACGACATTATTAATCGATTCGAACAATGGTGATTAATCATTATGCTTATATATGCCTTGTCTTCTATAATCTGCTACGTACTAAATTTCTAATTAATTACAAACAAATCTAAACCTGGATTTCATCGGTTTGTTTTGATCGAAGATGATTAATTATAAAGCTTACGACAGCTGTTTAAATAATATTTCCCTCTGGAATTTTTTTTTTCTTCTTACTTTAAAAACTACGTACGAAAGACTATTGCAATCGTTTGAGCCATACGTGCGATATGATGCGAATAATTAGTGAACACGGGCGATAATGAAATTGCTGTTTAGGTGGTTGGCAATATTGACATAATATAAAATTAGACATAATTAATCCAAATGTGTAGTCTAAGGGTGCGTTTGAAAGTGCGTTTTTAAAAAAATAATCTGCGATTTTAAACCGAGTCGCAATTTTTGGGTGTTTGGGATTGCGATTTTAAAAACGCAAATTTTAAAATCGCAAAAAAATCTGTGATTTCCATAAGCTGATTAGAATGTGCTTATTTGAAAAAAAGTGCGAATTTAAAACAAAATCACGATTTCTATTAAAAAGATATTTGGCATAATAGTTACATTTTTTAAAGCGGGAATGAAAAAAATACCAAGAATACCCATCTAAAATATATGGGAAAGTCCACATAACCCCCTCAAACTACCACTCAATTGACAATGTCCCCTCCCAAACTTTCAATTGTGACAATGTGCCCCCCAAACTACCAAAAATTGTCAATGTTCCCCCCAATGATGAAATTACCCTTAGTAAAATTTTTAAAAATAAAATAAAATAAAAAATAAAAAATAAAAAAAATTTCTAGAAAAAACCTAAAACTAACAAAAAAAAATCCAAACGTTGGCCATTTTTAAAAAAAAAAAAATCAATTTTATAAGAAAAAAATTAAAAAAATTTCGATTTTTTTATATAAAAATTGAAAATTTTCGTTTTTTTATTTATTTTTATTTTTGTTTTATAATTTTATTTAAATAAAAATTTACGTTTAAAAAAAATAAAATTTTCGTTTAATAAAATGAAATTTTTTGTTTTTTAAAACTAAATAAAAAATATATTTTCTTTTAAATAAAAATTTCCGTTTAAAAAAAATAAAAATTTTTGTTTAAAAAAAATTGTTTTTTTTTAAATATTATTTTTAAATTAAATTTAAAAAAAAAAATCATTTTTTTTTAATTTATAGGGGTATTTTTGTCTTATTGAGAAATCTATAGGGGCATTTTTGTCTTATTGCTAGTGTTGGGGGGGGACATTGACAATGGTTTGGTAGTTTGAAGGGGACATTGTCACAATTGAAAGTTTGGGAGAGACATTGTCAATTGGGTGGTAGTTTGAGGGGGGTATGTGGACTTTACCCTAAAATATATTAAAACCCTTCTTTTCTTTTCTTTTTCCTTCATCCTCTCTGTCTCGTTCATTGTTATTGGTAATTTGGTCATGAAACCGCAATTATATGGTAATGTTGTCAAAACACTCAATTGATAAAAAAAGTATTTTTTAGCATGTTTTACCAAACGTTTGTGCGATTTTATAAAGTAGCGATTTTAAAAACAAAATTTTTAAAATCGCACTTATTGAAATCGCACTCCCAAACGGGCCCTAAGTAAGGTACTTAGGTCGGACACAACAATGTTAATGTCGGAATAAAGACGACAAGAGCATCTTTACCTCCATACTTTGATTACTTTCAACTATCTGCATATCAACATTTTAGCTATTTATTTGTATTATTTTTTAAATATTTTTTTATTCCTTTTCCAACAATTATTTTATTAAGGATTTGCATTTTCCTAATGGTCATAATTTTTGAAAATGTTATATTTTCTTAACAGTCACATTTTCAAATATAGAATAACTTCTATGAGGTTGTGGCATAACTTCATCATTTAGGGCCCTCTAATGAGAGATTACCACATTGGTTTAGTACAACTTAAGAAGAAAAAAAAAAAATACCAGATCACATTTAAATCTACAAAAAATTAAAAAATCTCACTTCGCATGTATGGATCTAATCTGATGTGTTTGTTTGTTTTTTTTTTGTTTTTTTGTTTTGTTTTTTTTTTTTTTTTTAAGTTGTATTAAGCTAAAGTGTAAATCTCTCATTTTGAGGGCACAAAAGGGTGGGTTTATGCCAAAACCCCGTAGAAGCAGCTCTCTTCCAAATATTAAGTTGGGCATCCTAATGAAGAAAAAAATGAACAGTACGACAAAAAATAAATAAAAAAAAAAAAAAAACGAAATGAAAAAATGAACAGCCCCAGATATTAAGGTTATACCAAGAGGAGAGGGAAAAACAAAATGAATATATATATGAGAGAGAATGTTCTGATTTTTTCTATATTTTTCCTTACTGGGTTTGTTTTATTTTTAAACAAAACATTGGCAAAAAAGATACATAATCCAAGTGGTTAATTTGAGAGAATTGAGCTTAGGGAGTTAAATAGAGCTATGTGCTCAAGATTTAATTCCTATAAGGCTTAAGAATTAAAAGAGCCTTGGGTTCAGGAATTTAATTTGTAAAGGCTTGGGCATAAGCTTTGAGCTCAATAAAATTAATTATAAAGACCTAAGCTGAGTTAAAATGAGCATTAGGCTTGATAATAAAACCTAGGTCCAAGCTAGAAAGCCAATCAGAACGCAATTCCACCGTGAAGAAAAACAACATCGTTCCACTACAATGGAACAATGATGTTTCAGTCCAATGCTGGCACCTTTCGGAGCCAGAACAAAGGATGTCATTCCGGAGCCTATTTGAAACGACATCGTTCTGTGAACCTTGGAAGCAACCTCCAAGAAACAACATGACATTGGTTTGAGCGAAGCCCAAAATGACATCCGAGTAGCCGAACAAAACCCATACAAAGCTCATCTTGACCTAGCCAAAACTCAAAGCATACAACCCAAAATTCGGTCCTGCAAGCCCAAGCCCAAGACTGAGCTCAGGCTTAGAAACAGGAAACTGAATCAAAAAATTTTATTGATGGGTGCCAAAGCATGAATGAGGGTTATGTTAAGATAAAGGTACTAAAATATGAACGAAAAATATATTAAGATTGAAGATTAAATTAATAAATAAAAAAATAAAATTAGTATTCATTCAATTAAGACAATTTAAAAGGCACAAAATAAATTGTTCTTAAAATATTCCAATTTTCAATTCAATTACCTATCAAAATGGAACTCGGTGTTCTTTTAGATGCTGAAAATTATCTTGGATTGAATAAAATCCACTAGATCACTATGCTTTTTTTTTTTTTTTAGTGAGATGGTGCACACGAAAGTTTGCACTGCAAGAAACTTTAGAAGCATTCCAAACTTGAAAATGCTGTAGTTTCAATAGAATGTCTAAGATGATGGGAGATAAGGTCCAGTCTGGAAAGAGTACATATAGAGGGACAATGACCAATTTATCATATTGTCATTATATGTAAACGACTACTACTAACCAGAAATTATCCGGATATGATAAGACAAAATCATTCTTGGTATCCAAGTTTGAAATAAAAGATATGATGGATACAGCCACCATATCTTAGGAATAAAATTTCTAGAGATAGAAATTCGAGATCGTTATACATGGATCAGGAAAATTCTCTGGAAAATGTGTTTTAAGAGGTTTGAGATGGATAAATGTAAACCTTTAAGCACACTTGTCTCCAAGGATCATCAATTGAGCAAGAAATAAGTCCTTCGGCTGAGACAAAATTGAAAAAATGAAAACAATGCCCTATTCCCATGTTGTAGGTAGTCTCATGTATGCCATGACAACCACTAAGTCTAATATTTGTCATGCGATAGGATTGGTGAGTAGTTACTAGTCCAATCTAGGGAGGATGCAAGCGGTAAAGCGAATATCTAGATATTTGTAGGGCACTTAAAACATGGGCTTGTGTTTTGGATTAGGTTATTTGAAAATTGTAGGATACAGATGCAAATTTTGCAGAAGATGCAAATGACAAAATGTTAACTACCAGGTTATGTGTTCCTGTTTGATGGAATGGTTGTTTTTTGGTTAAGCAAGAAACATTATTGTGTTGCTAACTCCACAATAGAAACTGAGTATGTATCATGCAATACAACGGTAAGTAATGCAGTCTAGAATAAAAGTTTTGTGGCAGTTTAAATTTAAGTATACATAGTAGACTAGTCAATATGTTTTATAACAACAAATCCGTTATCTTGTTAATAAAAAGTGGCACACATAGCTTTCATGACATTGATCTTTGGGGGATCACAGATAAGAGTTAGCCTGGAAGAGTTATTGGTACCAAGGTAATCATGCCTAACTAAGTTTATCACCTAATGTTATCATGTGATCAAGTGAGATGATATATTAAGGAATGATATATCACACCATAACAAGTATAGTCATTAGTCACTTCTACACCTTATTGTCAACATAGAAGGTGATAACCTCCGTGGAGGTCAAGAGGGAAATGGTGCTACTCTACGTGAAAATGTGTATTCCTATCTTGTGTTGGTGTGAGTTAATTATAGCTCCATTGAACTCCATGAGTACCTACTAAAAATATGGGATCCTCGTCGGGTACCATGAGAGTTGTACATTGAACATGTGAGAGGACATTTGAGCCACATCTTACTCAGACTATTTGAGCACCTGCCTGAACAGCTCTCATTAAACCGGATCGCCATCCACTTTATATTTGGATAAAGAAAAAAGAAAAGGAAAGAAAATCACTTGTCCCCCACATTTTTGTGATTGGTCCTCAGATCTCTAAAACCTTTTACTTCTAGTTTTATTTCCAAAGTAGTATTTGAGTTTAACTAACTTTTGACATGGAAGTTAATTAACTATATATGTCATATTCTGTGTCTAACGTGGAGCCTCGTATATTACCATTAAAGGAAGTAAATATTGTGACGTATGGGTGCCCAAGTCACAGGTGGTCGAATGTAATTCCAACAAGTAGGCCAAACATGTCGTTTTCCAAGCCATTCTTTAAGCCCTCTACGTAAGTTTGATTGGTTCCTTCCTGTTTATACGTTCTTCCTTAATGTCGTCATCTGCGTGAAAATCCCATATAATGGCCTCCTGTATTCTTGGATTTACAACTTCTTAATTAATCCACTCGATATTATCGCTTGATTCATCATTGATTTCAATGGGGAATTCCGATTTCCAATTTCCTCCTGGATTCAGGTTCCGTATGTCGGACAAGGAGCTCATCGTTCATTACTTGGAAAACGAAGTGAATTCACGTCCACTTCCGGCGTCGGTGATTGCTGAAATCGATCTCTATAAGTATAATCCATGGGAGCTACCAAGTCTGTTCACTTTTCACTCGTTTTATCAATTGCCTACGCCTTTCTTTTTGCACTGACAAAACTGACCTGTTTTCTTTTGTACAGACAAGGCTTTGTTTGGAGAAGATGAGTGGTACTTCTTCACTCCGAGAGAGAGGAAGTACCAGAAAGGAGCGAGGCCGACCGGAACGGACAAGCCGATCGTAAACTCTTGTGGGTCGAGGCAGATAGGAGTCAAGAAAGCTCTGGTCTTTTATACCGGTCCACCTCCGAAAAGAGTTAAGACGGAGTGGATCATGAATGAATATAGACTCTTCCACCCGAGCACATCTTCAAGGTTTAAAGGGTAGAGTAAGTGATCTTCTTCTCTATAGGGCAAGTTTTTCTATTTTGTTTGTGTTGATGAGAGGGTAACAGTAGTCAGTAGCCGACCCTTTCATGCAAAGAATGCTCAACCGCACAAAAACCTCATTGACAAGACTATCAGAATGTTCAAAGAAGAGAAGAACTTCTATAGGCCAATTACTATACACCAAGCCCCCTTGCTGCCTTGTTTTCTTCACTGTAACCTAAACTCCCAAACTATTGACTAATGTCATCCAAGATATGGTCCCAAGGTGCCTAGACAGGTCTCCCGACATTTCGGGTGCAGGGTCCACCTACCTAGGCACCTCAAGATTCGGGGTCACCTCTCTCATTCTCTCACGAAATTCAAGCGGGAAAGAAAATTTCAAAGAATCCCAATCCCAATTGCAGAGATAACAATGCGTCCCTAGTCGATCACCAACAACAACATAAAAGACAGCATACAACTTCCAAGTATATTTCAATATTTCTGAGCAATTAATTTGTCACTAGAAAATTGAAGAATCTCGATCTTGTGTAGACAAATGGGAACTAAAGCTGTTGAATACAGAAAGTCACCTAGGTCAATTCTTCGATTAGAAATGATTTTCCTTTTCTTCATTTGGTTTTCATTCCTTATTCTGCATCAGCACCAACTTTCTGAAAGTAATCCAATTATTGCCACTTGTTCTCACAGTTGGATGATTGGGTCCTATGTCGAGTCCGACAAAAAGGTAACGTCTCGAAGAACACATATGAAGATGGAGACAGCTGTAGCATGCAACTGCCAAGCTTCTCTCCAAATATGGAGGAGAAGGTGCAGCTTACTTCCGCAGACTATAATGCTGACCTGATCATGGACAACCCATTTAAAGACTGCCAAATCTTACCTTTAATACTTAAAGGTGCTCTACCTCCCATTGAGACCATTTCAAGCATAAGATTTGGAGGGAGCCAAAAAGGGAATCATTTGACTTCAGTCTATGGAGATGCTTCCAATAACTTGAAATCTTCTACAACAGTTTCCTCTTTGGACAGTTATTTCAGGAAATTTAGTGAGGAAAATGAGTATGAGAGTTTCCTATCCAACGAGAAGGAAATCAAGGATCTACAACCTAGCAAGACACTGGCCAATTATGATATGAATTGCTACAGCCAAAACCATTCTCAATATGACAACTTCAACCCTAAGCCCTCAGAACCCATCACTGTGTTTCAAGAGCTTATTGAATTACCCTTCACAGAGAAGTACTTACAGTAATGAATAATTTTCCCACAAGGCAAAAAAGGTCGGGTCATAGATTGTACAGCATAACATGTAGATAAGGTGTGTGAACAAATTAGTCTCCAGGGGCAAGGGCCAATAACCAGAACGAAATAAGCAACATGATGCATACTTTGTATTTATTCTGTCCTATAGAGCATTGACTCTATGTATTATCTATATATTTGTGTGTTTCCTAAAATACAACAGTGGTACCATAAATAATCTCATGGCTAGGCATAAAATTTTATGCAGGACCACAAAAACGAATCAAAAACTAAGAAACTTGTTGGTTGTCTGTTGTCTACCACAAAACTGAATTCAAATGTGTTTCAGCTAGAAAGTAGTTGTTTCCATCTTAAATTAGGTTCATCTTCCTTTAATATATAATGAGGCCTTATTCTACACAAAGATGGCAGAGTTATCTGACGAAATTGCCATTTAAATACAATAAAATTAGGCCATAACGACATGCTGATCCAATGAAAGCCCTAGAAAGGGAGATCTAGATACAGTCTTAACCTTCAGCACTTATCCATAAACTTAACTACTCTTAATTCCTAAGGAGACTTACACTTGCCTCTCAAATAACAACGAGGATAGTTTTTTAGTGATGAGATCATTTTAACTTTTGTAAATAATTAAGGGCACGTGCACTTGCCACTCAAATGACAGGTAGGAGAGTTTTCTAGCGCCGAGGTCCTTTTAAATATCTGCATAATGTTTTCCACAATATTAACATAAATTTCCGTCACAACAATGAAGTAACGTTTTGAATCTCAACGATTAAGATGGAAATTGAAACTCAAATCATTTTTATTGTGCCATAACTAAAAGAAATAAGGTTTTCTAGTGGAAGAAGAAAAAGAGTTAAAACATATTACAGAGACGTATCTTGATCATTATCTTTAAGCTTGAAACTCTCATGAGCTAGAAATTAACAAATGTCATCCTCAGCAAAAGTTATACCAGTATTTAGACAGCAGGAAATTAAAGAAACAAAGACCAAATGATCTTGAAAAGATACATAGAAAGCCCTCCAATAATGAATATACACCGAAAGCCTTCAAATATGAAAGATATAGTACCAGATGGATTTATGATCTGGTAAGCTGTAGAAGAAGCCTTTGAAATCAGTTCAGCTCAAGATACTGAAACAAACCAAAGAAAATTTTGATAAATAAATTTTCCGGGTAGAAGACACTGAATGAATACAGAACCAACAGATGTACTATTAGCAATTTATGAGACGATTTACTAAGCCAAAGGTAATATTCTATACAATTTAGATACTCATCAAATCTGTAAGGGCAATGGAGAATGGTGTATTCACCCTAAGCTCAGCATTTAGTTGAACATATACATGAGATCTGTGCTGAATGACAACATTATATGCATATGTAATGGAATATATAATCCTATAATGCAAGGAATAGCTTATGGCTTTTAGCATGCAATGTGCTCTTTATTGCTCTCTCCTTGATTTAATAACGAATAGTAGCTTCCACAATCAATGTTTGCAACAATGGCACAAGACATGAATCTACAAATTTATCAAACAAGCCAAATTGCATGAGAGTAGGTAATTTATTAAGAAATAAATGAATGAGGATGATAAAAGGGTAGTGTTTTAAATATTCCATTAACCATACATATGCCTACAAATGACAGAAAGAAAACAGTCGCTCCACATTTGGAAAGGTCATCACAGGTTCCATGAGTCCACCAAATAACACATAACACACGCAATACATGCTTTTGTATAGATATAGGGCAAATGTTTACTCTATAAAAGTTAACCTGAAAACAGGACCCTCGTGGCTACTTGTAACAGCAAAAACACAGGCGTCAATGATAAATTAGCTTTTCTATTATAGAGAGAGAGAGAGAGAGAGAGAGAGCAGGGATGCCACGAACAGTTCAACCATGACTTCCAGAAAAGTCTGATACTGCCGCTATCCTCCTCCTACTAAAACTAAGAAATTGTTCTCATCTTTTGGCCATTTCAAAAGATAAAAATGCCTCGTATTTCACTACATTTTCAAATGCAGTAGTTTACTAGGTGGTCTTTCTTCACTGGCATTTAAATATATTAATTCTAAACTAAACAAAATCGTCACGCATACTAGTTTTTCCTAGCTACACAAAACATTGTTTGACAGCTGTATCATTCTCTCTCTCTCTTCCTCTCTAGCAATTTCATAGAGCTAAGCTTGCAGTCAGTCATTGAGAACCACATCTCTTTAACAGCCCAAGAACATCTTTCTCCTTGGTTTCACCTTGTTTTGGGTCAATAAACAAATGAAAAAAGGAGCTCATACTTGTGCCCACATGCCTTTATCAAAGTGCTGGGATGACCTTGGCACAGCCTTCCAGTTATAACTCCATATATATATATATATATAGTTCACAAAACATGCTAATGTTGTTGTCCTTTTTGTGAGAAATGAAAAGCAAATAGATCGTTACGTGAACACATTAAAACTTAATATAGTTTTCTCAAAAAATGTCATGTTTGTTAATGTGTTTTGGAAGTGTTTTTTGTTTGAAAAAAGTATTCTGATATGACATAAGAGTGAAAATTTTTTCTTTTTTTTTTTTGTATTATTACTTTCAGGAGTATTTTGTGTTTGGATTTTGTATTACTTTTAGGAGTATTTTGTTTGTTAATTTTTTTTGTTTCAAGAAGAAAAAACAAACGACATAAAACAAAAACTTTAACAAATGAAGCCAGATTTTGGCACACTTCACACAGTGGAACGAAGTCATAGGGATGAGAGAACCAGGCAAGAGCCAAAGGCCTCACTTCATTCTGATATTCTTGTGCTGATAGGATTTCTGGATGCTGACCCATAACCTAAATAAAAATTGCTCATATGCCATAATCATTACTGTATTTGTGAACATATCGTTGGTTGGAATCATAAACGAATTAAAACAAAATCTTTCACAATTTTATTCAGGAGATGGAAAATATAATTTTATTTATCAAAAAATATAAAGCCTTTTGCCTAGGATGAATCAAAATTATTAAGAAACCCATAGCATAATCATGTACTGTACTCTCAAAATAGGACTTTAAACATACACATGCACAGATAATATATATATATATATATATGTGTGTGTGTGTGTGTGTGTGTGTGTGTGTGTGTGTATGTGTTTGTGCGTGTGCCTGTGGAGAGAGAGAGAGAGAGAGAGAGAGAGAGAGATGGCGATTACACTTACTTATATAAGTAGGCAGCAATACCAAGAATTACACAGAGCAGAATGATGTCGATGCAGAAGTTTCGACTGGACCTCAACTGGAAAAAAACCAAAACATTCAGCGTATCACCACACCAATCTCACCAGATAAAATAGTGCATTGTATCTTAGCCAATTTTTAGACAAATTACCTGTGTCAGAGTTTTCTTGAGCCTGACATTAGCATTTCTGATATCAGATGTTGCCGTGTCCGCCTATAAAACCACCAAAATACCAGTAATTAATTACAATTATCAAACATTTTTCAACTTTTTTTATCATCATGGTCTGCTTGGAAAGAAAAGGGCCACGCTAAAGTGACAAATTTCTCACCTTTGTTTCAATCTCATCAATTAGTGGAACTTGCCTATCCAATTCCTGAACATATGGAAACAATTTATTAATCTCTCATTTCTTCTGACAGCCCCAACAAACCAAACTACATGCACAATGACCAACCTCATTCATATCATGAGCCAAATTTTTCAGGGTTTCCAATCCATCAGATATGATACCAAGACCTTGGTCCTGCACAATTTACAAGTTTAATGAAATGAGAGTGCAGCGGTATACACTACACCAAAAGCAGTAGCCTGATCAAACCATCTGCCTTCAACGTTTTAATTATAGAATATAGGCATAAAGACATTAATCAGGAATCTTACATGCCTGTTTCATTTTGCGCATTTCATATTCTTGTCTAAATTGACTTGATTCTTCAGTTTGATCGAAAAAATCATTGTCAAAGTGCCCATCTGAGGTTCGTAGTGAAACAAGCAAGCATTAACAATCAATTGAAATGCTCACATTCATTTAAATTCTGTCTCAAGAAGGAATAACAGAAGCACTGCTTCACCTGATGAGTCAAACTTGATATTCTTATGGGATGCTGAAGCTGTCCATCCTCCAGCCTGTTTGGCTGCAGTAGCGATACCATCTGGAATTACTTGAATCCTCTCAGCCAGTCCAAGAACCAGATCATCACGGATGACTAGTTCTTCTTTCGAAAGCCCTTTAACCTGTTTTATTAGATAGCAGTGGGAATACAAGATTAACGGATTTGCATAATTCTGAAGGATGCCACATTTGGCCAAGATTCAAATCAATATGAACAGAAATGAAACTTCACAATCAGTTCTCAAATAGTCAGTGATGATAACCAACTGAACAGTTCAGATTCAAGAACTATATGAGCACCAGTGTGACACTCAAATGTCATGCCCATGACAGCTATGCCTATCCTCTTGGAATGATCTTCAACCCAAGGCTCCTTTTTTTTTTTTTTTTAACTTAGTTATATATCCTTTGGTTCACGGACCTTTACTCAAAGGTTTACGTGTTTTACTAGGAGTAATATTTGGTGACCATTTCATCTACACCACTTTTCCTCTGTGTTATGCTCTGGTGTTTCACAAGCCGGTTTTCTCAAGAACTTGCTCCAAAAAAATAAAGGCACAGTGTTTAGGTGTAACAGCAATCTCACATCAGTGAAAAAGGAATGGTCAACAAAAAGGGCAACTGGCACTAGCAATAGAATGATATAAGATGTCAAGTGTTACATCAGACCAGACTACAATCATCATCAATAAGAATGGGCTATCTATAGTTAGTCCCAGGTGAGTATCTCAACAGCAGGGACTTTCCTGGTTGTTAGCTGCACAAAAATATCTTATGATGCATATGGATTTAGGGAGATGTTTGACATGTTTTCCAGGATATAATATGGACACATTTATATTTATAGAGTGCCTCCAAGGAAGCAAACACAAGAAGCTCAAGGGTGGGTTGTAGCAACTCCAGGGATTAAAAACTGAAAAAATATGACAAACAAAAATGGCAGGAAATCTCATTATGCTACGAAACAAAAGCTATATCAAGCAGAGAGACCAATGCATGCCTAGTGATTAGAGAAGCCAATGCAGCTATTGACACGATAAGAACTCCCACAATTGATCATAAAGTTCAAAAGCTATATTCCTATTTGCTAAGATAACCACATCTAACGCTCTTAAATGGAAATATAAGGCAGAGACTTAGATTGTCTAGGAGACAATTTAAATGGAAATATAAGGCAGAGAATTGGGAATGGCATCCAATAAAATTTTGATTATAGGACCAAGGTTATAATTTGTCTCATTCCATCCACCACCTCTAAACCTTCGTATAATTCTTTGTCCTTTATATTCAATTTTGGTCGAGTACAAATAGTTTCTAGCTCACTTCCTCCTAGATTCTCTTATAGTTCTATGATTCTTCAGTTTCTGGGTAAATAAATGTCCTTGATTACATAGTTTTAGCAGCTAAAATGTACTTCATTCCAAAAAATAAAAATTGCGTCAAAATAAATAGAATTTTATACACAATAGGAACCAAAATAAGATAGGACGAAAGCCATAAATCTGTATAAGAAAATGAGTAAGACATGTTAATGTAACATATCACAATACCTAAATATTTAAAAGGTGACGTATTTTGTAGCACAAATTAAAGAAGAATAAAAAAAGCAAATGTAAATTCACCTTCTTGAGAGCCAATTTTCGCAGCTTAGGAATTTCGTCCATCAATCGAGCCTTGGTCCGACGAACCTCCGCGTTCATGGCAGCTGCAGATGCCCTGTTCTTCTCCGTAGAAGCCATCTCAGATTTCTGCAAATTCATATGAATTTTCGAAAAGAAAATTAAAATTCATATACCCAGAAAAGAAAAACCAAACATTTTCAGCTTGAACATTTTTCTTCCATTTTCCCAATTTCCCGAGAGCCAAACAGAGCCCAAGATTCAAAATCAAAAAGAAAAATGAGAGAGGAGGATCGAACATGAAGAGCAGCGTCAATCTCATTCTCGACGAAGGCGTAGAGGCGAGCGTAGGCATCGTCGCCGTAGGCGTTGAGCTGGCGCTGCTTCTCCACGTCGTACTTGTCGTACCTCTTGCAAATCTCGTCGACGCGGAAAAGAATGTCTATCACGCTCATGTTTTTTTACCCTTCGCGTTCCTCCGAGAGAAAGCAAGAGAAAATTGTTCAGGAAAACGAGAGGAGAAAGCCGTTGGGACCGAAAAAGGTCGTTGGTTTTGGGACCGGTGCACTGGTAGTTCTGGCATTGTGTCTCGGGTTTTCTGGACGCCTCTGTGGCCGAACGAGGCGTGGAGCGTAGAGAGCGGTTTGGAGGAGAGAGAGAGAGAGAGAGAACAGCGTGGAAACAAAAAATGACCGGTTTTTTTTTTTTTTTGGCGGGTGCAGCACCCATCCACCCCAACTTTCCAACTTTTCTTTCCTTTTGTAAATTTCCTATTCCTGTTGCGACCTTTTTTTTTTTTTTTTTTTTTTTTTTGTTCATATATTTTCGTTTTTGCTCCGGGTGTTTGAGCAAAGGAGATAGTTTTGGTGTTAGTGATTATCTTTTGAGGCCAGTAAAATAAAGTTTTAAGAAAATTTATGATACACATGTCTTAGATTTAGTCTATTTTTAAAAATTGGAGCAAATCTGTTCCATAAAAGAAGTTGTGCACGAGTTAATGGAGGCTGCTGTCATAGATATTTTTTATTGTGAGATTTTACTCATGGTATTTATGACATTGTACTAACATAGTTTTGGGCTATGTTATGTAGCAGTGTTATGCACTGGGATGTTAGAGCTGATTTGTATACTCTAGATCTTATTTTAAATGAAATACGAAAAAAAATTTGTTCCAAAAAAAAAAAATCACTACTATCCTATAACTATTACACCCGCTAATGTGACAATGTGAAATAACTCTTGAATTAGTCAGTGGTTAAAACAAAAAATCAAAACAAAACAAAACAAAAAAACAAAAAAAAAAAGGCAAAGACTTTAGGATAGAATAATTGTGAGGGTAGTGAGCATTCCCAAAGGAGGAGTCAAATGATATTTTTATTTAAAATGGCTAATTAGATTTGTAAAAAAAAAACCCACATTGGATTAGCCAAAAAAAAAATGCAAAATGGATATTTCATTGGATTAGCCAAAAATAAAAGTTACATGTAGCAGCACTTTTCAAGGGAGTCATTTTATTTTTTTATTATTTCTCACACTTGTTTTCTCTTTTTCTCAAAACTTTTTCCATTTTTTAAGGGATCATTATGAGAATATTCTTTTACAATTTTTAATAAAAAGATATTTCATAAATATGATTGACATTACTGTAAGAATATGGTTTTCATACTTAACGTTGGCAAATACGACATTTGAAAAATATAACCGTTAAAAAATATAATTACTATAAAATACAACTGTTTCAAAAATATTACAGTTACAAAAATGATTATTTGAAAAATAATAATTGTTGAAAAAATAGTGTTAAACAAATTACCATTGAAAAAATAAAATGTGAAATACGAATTTTAGAAAAGAAATAAAGATAGAATCAATAAAGAATAAAAAAAAAATTATATTTAAATTATATAGATAAAAATATAGCTAATCCGATGTAGGAATCCTTTAAAAATTCATTAGCTAAACTAAATAAAGTGAATTTTGATCAAATATTTTGCATAAAAATTTGGCTCCTCTATTGGGAAAGCACTAAGAAACTAACAGAATTTTTGCCACATGTACATAAAATGATAAGTCACCTCAGACTTACAAAACGTTGCAAACAAAAATATTTAAAACAAATTTAACTTTGGTCTTTTCAAATGTTTTTTCTCTCTAGGTCTGAAACCCTAGAGGAGAAGTAAACTACTATTTCATGTCGGCCACGATGACGGTGAAGGAAGATTCTTTGTTTTAGATAATAAGGTGCAATCAAAGAGTGTGGTATGGAAGACGATCATACGAAGATGTGGAAGAATTTTTCTTTAACAGAAGAAGAGGATGAGGAGATGGACGTTCGAGCAGGAGCTATTGACGAAACGGTTACCAGAGGTAACCTTTGTTTGGTGGGTAAACTCATCTCTGATAGGCTACTCAACAAGGCATCAATCCGACCAAAATTGATCAGGGGTTGGCGTCCCTCTGGTGAATTGACGTTCAAAGTGGTGGGGGACAACCTGTTTCTCTTAGAGTTTGCAAACTAATGGGATAAGGAGAGGGTAATGGAAGGCAAGCCCTAGGTTTTCGAGGGGAGCCTGTTTGCAGTGGAAGAGTTTGATGGCTTGACAACGCCATCGGAGATTGATTTTGAGAAAGCGGCATTATGGGTGCGGATGTTCAACCTACCACTAGCCAGCATGAACTAGAAGGTGGGTGAACAGATTGGCTCTTCTGTTGGAAAAGGAAAAGAGGAGGAGGTCGAAACTGATGAAATAGGAATAGGATGGGGAAAATATCTCCAGGTCCGGATCATCTTGGATTTAAAGAAGCCATTATCCCATGGAAGGAAGTTGAAGCTTAATGGGAAAACATTATGGGTCGCTTTTCAATATGAAAGGCTCCCAAGGTATTGTTTTCAGTGTGAGAAAATTCGGCATGGTTAGGAAGGTTGCCAAAAGAGGAACAATCATAGCTCATAGTAGAATGCAAACGAATTTGGGCCACGGCTGCATGTGCCATCACCATCTCGGCGGAGACCAACTGATGGGGGGTGGAGAGGCGATGACTTTGCCAATCAGGAGACAGCACAGAATGATTTCTAGTGGCGTCAGAGAAGCTTTAATCATGGCAGTAACCCACACAGAGGAGAAAGACAAACTAAGGGGAAGGAGATCAATAGCTCCGGCGATTCCATCATGTCGGAGAGCAGAGTTGGAGAGGGACAAACTAGCAGCAAGGGAATCCAGCCCCACCGACCGCAATGACAATAATGAGCTGACACTGTCGAGGGCTTGGGAACTTTCGAACAATTTGGGAGCTTCTCTGGTTGGTGAAGATTAAGAAACCCAAAGCAGTTTTCCTCATGGAAACAAAATTGGGGCAAAATAAAATGGAGAAAATTTGATGCCAAATGGGATTCCGTAATATTTTTGTGGTAGATTGTATTGGAAAAAGTAGGGGTCTTGCATTGATGTGGAATGAGGAAATCGACCTTCAAATCCAAAATTATAGCCGTCATCACATCAATGCCACCATTAAGGGCGTTACCGATGGAGTGGAGTGGAGTCTAACGGGCTTTTATGGGCATCTGGAAGCCGATAAGCGCTATGAGGCGTGGAATTTGTTATGACACCTATCCTCTTATGCACAGGGCCCATGGGTTTGCATTGGTGATTTCAATGAAGTAGTGGAAGCACGGGAAAAATGCGGAGGCCTTCATAGAGCTCGGGGTTTAATGGAGGCTTTCAAAGGAACCTTGAATTATTGTGGCCTTAACGACTTGGGTGCTCAAGGCCCTCTATATACATGGTCAAATGGAAGAGAAAAAGATAATATTATTCATGAAAGATTGGATAGGGGAGTAGCAAATATGGATTGGTGTTCACTTTTTCCAAATTTCGGAGTCCATGTTGAAGCCATAGCAAATTCAGATCATGCTTTACTTTTGTAAAAGTTGAATGACTATAGAAGAAAGAAAGGAAGTAAAGTGGTTTTTAGATACGAGGCAAAGTGGGGACTAAACAAGCAGTGCCAAGATGTCATAAAAAAGTGTGGCACACAAAAAATACTCAAGGGAATAATTGGCAGAAGCTCCAACATAAACTCATGGATTGTAGGAGTGGCCTTGTGAGCTGGAACCGCAATAATGGATGTTCTACAGAGAAGGAAATAAAATGCAAAATGGACATGCTCAATACCATGCAGCAGCACAATATAGGTGGGGACGTCAGAACAGTGGGCTTGTTAAAAGAAGAAATCTATCTCTTGTTGGAAAAGGAGAGTTTATAGTGGTGACAACGATCGAAAGAACTATGGCTCAAGCATGGCAACAAAAACACGAAGTATTTTCACGCATGTGCTAACCAACGGAGGCGATGAAATTCTATTCTACAAATAAAAGACAAAGATGGCTGATTATGGGAGAGGGAGGAGGATGTGGGAACAACTTTCAAAAAAAATTTCTGCAAGCCTTTCCAATCGGATCGGGTGGACAGGATGGAACGATGCTTACAAGATTTAGAAGGAAGGTTGATGTAGTATTTTTGTGACCAAAAATATCAATTATAAAAATAACCACTCGCAATGGGACGAATCTTAGTAGGATACGGCTATAGAGAGGGTGTCGAACCTCAAGGACTGCAAGGGTTTAATTATCAAAATTAAAAATCAAAGTTAACTTAATTAAAAGGGGTTTTGATTTGATTTGCTTAAAAACTAAAGTGCATGAAAATAAAAGAGATTTAAAATAAGAGAGAGAGAGTAGGGTATTGACTTCACCTCTATCCGCACAACAATGGTTAATCATAATTAATCCCATAAATTCATTCTATTCATGTTATAAATAAACAAGAAACTACCTTATTAAAGAATAAGCATAATCTATCTTCGGTTGGCACAGATCGTCCACCTAACCACTAAGACGCGGTACGACCCGTCTTCCCTAGGTATAAATTATCAAATTCTATAACAGAATACATACAATCAATGAATAAGTGTAACCCATCTTCGGTTGGCACGGACTGTCTACCTAAATTACACTAAACTAGGGTGTAGTACAATCCGTCTTCCCTAAGCATGGCCTATCAAATCCTATTGATCATATGTCAATTAAACCCATTGTATAACCATCATCCTCATAATCACAGAAAACTAGAATGATTTGAGATCAATAAAAGTAAAATACTTTCTAAGACAATAGAAGAATTTCACAAATATTGATTTTGGAATTTAAGAGCAATTGCATTTAATAATTAAGAACATAAATCAATTGTAGCAATCCTCATAATTATACAATCAACATGCATAAATTGAAAATCTAGAAATTAAATACAATCAAACCATTGTGCTTGGAAAGGGCTACATCAATACCCCACGAAGGGGTTTAGCCGCTCATGATCTCTTAAGCTCTAAAGACAATTTACTGAATTTTGCTCTAAGAGGCGGTGTGTTTTTTCTCAATGCTTAGAGGCCTATTTATAAGGCTTAGGAGAGTCCTAGAAGCCCTAGGAATCCTATAAATTTCGGAGATTTAAGTCCAAGTCCAATTATGATAAAGAAAACCTAAGTCCAAATCGGAATAGGATTCGCCCAGAATTGCGTTCCTATCTTGCGGGGCAATTTTGGCAATGCGCCGCTCCAAATTAGGAAAATGCTATTTCACAATGATTTGTAGAAATTTGAGTTAGCTTTCCAGTGCCGCTTGAATCACCTCAATTAGATATTTGAGCTGAAAGTTATGGCCAAAATACCGAGACGTATGCAGAATCCAAAATTGAATCCAATCCGATTTTGACTCCAATTTGAGAAATTCCGAATTAATCATTTTCTTTATTTGATTTAAACTTAACCATATCTTCTAGGTCTTCTCAAAGTGTGCTTTTAAGCCCAAAATCAATGGAATTAATTGCATCTTGATTTATAACCTGAAAACACAAAAACAAAACAAAATCAAACAAATAACAATGCTAAGGAATTAACATATGCAAATTAAGGGGCTTGAATGTGCAACATTCGGTGCTTATCACACCCCCAAACTTACATATTGCTAGTCCCTTAGCAATACAAAACAGAAAATAAACTGAAAAATAAAAAGATAAGTCCATCTTTCGTGGGATGTACGATTGCATTTAGCATATGCAACAAGCCTTTTAAACCCCTAGGCATTCCCTAGAGGACGAGTGAAGTCTCGTGAGGGTTTTCCAGGAATGATACCCACAAACATTGTCATCATTATGTCATTCAAAAGGATAAAGCATCACAAAAATAATGGTTCTTATTCATTAACAAGCTTAAAATTATAAACTTCATCTTCAAAATTCCAAAGAATTTACAACTCAAATCACTTACAAATGGCAGATTGAGATACATAAATTTCAATTAGTGCAAAGTGAACTAACACATAATCATGAGGCTTCAAAATAATTCCAGTATGAATGAATCAACATCTCAGAATTTATTGGACTTCATATCAAATGAAACAACCAAGGCATACATTTTTTTTCTTTTTTTTTCTTTTTTTTCTTTTTTCCCTTTTCTTGTTGTAGGCTTTGCAATGCTTAGCTCCCTTAAGCTTTCTAGTTGACCCATGTATCGAGTGTTAGGCCAATGTCTCCCAAACCAAATGGCTTTAGGGCACTAGGTGTAAAGACACCCCTAAGGACTTACTAACTCGAGTCAAAAAGGCTACGAAGCTAAGCTAGCCATTTTATTAATCAACCCAAAAAAATTTCACTTTTTGACGCGAACACTCACTGCTTAATGAGGCAAGAGGTCCGGTTACTCAGTGAAAAATTCAAACTTGAATTTTTATTTTTATTTTTTATTTTTTTCTTTTATTTTATACATATATATCATGCCAAAGCTATTCATCCAATATGTCACCCAACAGAATTCAAGACATTGAAAACAAACATAATTGGTCTCAAAATTCATACTTCACAGACATGTGCTAGTGTGCTCAAGATAGATTTAAATTGAAACAAGAAGCATCTCATGTTGCCAAAAGTAAGTAACAAGACTTAAAATCCCTAAGTCATATGATCATGTGTTCATAACTTTAAGCCTATCAATGAAATTTAAACCAAAATCAAAGCTCAACCATATGCTTAAGAATGACATAACAACAAAAATGGACTGTGTTTTGTTTTTCCATACCCCCAAACTTGAATCATACATTGTCCCCAATGTATGTATAGAACTAAAGAATAAGATCAAGAGTACAGAAATACCTGAATGAGCAGATGTGGGCATATCATACCCCCAAACTTGTATGCAAAAACACATGTCCTGAAAAACAAAGTGATACTCCAACCAAATACCAATCAAGTGCACACATTGTTGTAAAAAGATAAACAAAGAATGAAGCAACAATGGATAAAATAAACCTGGATGGAGATCATATGCCCTGGTGGAATGAGGAGTCGAGCGCACAGGGCCTGCACTCGATCTTATGAAACTGACTCATCTAGTCAAAATATATGGAATCCGCCAAGTCAACGGAATCCACATCCTTGATTCGCACAGTATTCTCGGACCCTTAAGTTTAAATTTGAAGCACCAATCTTTTCTTCTCTTGGACCAAAGAGAATAAATTTTACCCACAAATGGGTAATTCCAAACGTCAGCATATCGAGGTAGATCCTTCTGAGTATTTCCAAACAATTTCTCATCCGAAAAGGAATCATGAATTGGAATAAAATGGGGAGAATACTTGGGGAGTTTTTCTACCTCGATAGTCTCTTTTTCCTCGTCTAACTGCCCTAACAGACTACCCACCTGGCCTCTTGGTAAGTCATAAGAAATAATGACCGGGATAGTGTCATCTGTCCCTAAAAATGAAGATTTCAGATTACCTTGAATAGGAGCTCGAGGCTCATATGGCATCTCAGGAATAGGAGGTGATGGTGAAGAAGCCTCAGTGCTCGCTTCCTTGCTTTTTTCCTGATGTAGATCCTGTGGGACCTCAATTTGCTCCTCCTTTGGCTCCTCCTTCCTTTCTTCCACGTGGTTTCCGACCACCTCTCCACTCCTCAATGTGGTGATAGCTTGCTCATGACACAAAGTACTCTCTTCCTCCATGTAGTTTTCATCAGGAATGGCCACCAGGTGACTTTGAAGCTCTTCTTCTTCCATCCTATTGAGGTGGTTGATGATTTGTTCAACATGAGCTTCCATCCTGGCGTCTATCTCGGAGAAGACTTGAGGAGTATAAAGTTCCTGTTGAGATTTCACCGTCTGCTTTATCTCACCCGTTAGCTCACTTATCATTTTTAGTATCCGAGCCTCAAAATTAGAATCTGAGGGAGTTGGTGCGGCCTGGTATTGTTGTTGTGAAGGCCAGTAGATGGGAGATGGCTCTTCTTGATATTCTTGAAAGTCAGAACCCATCGGAGGAGGTGGTTCGGTTTGGTATATCTGTTGTGGACTTGCTTGATATGGAGGAGAATAGGATTGACCATTGAATTGAGGATATGCCTGATGGTACAGTTCATGACGTTGTGGAGCATAATTCCCAGGAGCTTGAGTTTGCCACGAAAGATTAGACTGGTTGCTCCACGCCGGGCTATAGGAATCAAAATAATGGCCATTCCCCGGTCTAGAGAACGGTCTGTTCATATGCTCATAAGAATAATTAGAAAATTGTCCCGCTGTAGGACAATCTCTAATATGATGATAAGGACTATAGCAATATGAACATGGTCCATGGGGTGTTGGAATGCCTCCCCACATGAACTAAACTAATATAATTAACATAAAATAACAACAGAAAAATAAAAATAAAAACTCACAAACGGCCTTTAGGTGCCCTGGAAATTTGGAAGCCGACTACTGCTAATGCGCTCGATCGCATGGCAGAGTACGCTCGAGCCTACTGCCGCAGATAGGTGTGAGCACAGGAGTGGAGGGATATAGCGCAAAAGGTGGAGTGCGTACATGCGCTCGATCGTAGTCACAGTGAAGGCAGCTACGGACCTGTTTGCAAATTCTAAAATAAAACAAAAACAAAACACAAACAGAATTAAAATTAGCAGAAAAATGAATTATTAAGCTAAAATCAATCCTTAAATTGTGACAATAAAACCGTTAAGCAGTCCCCGTCAACGGCGCCAAAAATTGATGTGGTATTTTTGTGACCAAAAATATCAATTATAAAAATAACCACTCGCAATAGGACGAATCTTTGTAGGATACGGCTATAGAGAGGGTATCGACCCTCAAGGACTGCAAGGGTTTAATTATCAAAATTAAAAGATCAAAGTTAACTTAATTAAAAGGGGTTTTGATTTGATTTGCTTAAAAACTAAAGTACATGAAAATAAAAGAGATTTAAAATAAGAGAGAGAGAGTAGGGTATTGACTTCACCTCTATCCGCATAACAATGGTTAATCATAATTAATCCCATAAATTCATTCTATGCATGTTATAAATAAACAAGAAACTACCTTATTAAAGAATAAGCATAATCTATCTTCGGTTGGCACGGATCGTCCACCTAACCACTAAGACGCGGTACGACCCGTCTTCCCTAGGTATAAATTATCAAATTCTATAACAGAATACATACAATCAATGAATAAGTGTAACCCATCTTCGGTTGGCACTGACTGTCTACCTAAATTACACTAAACTAGGGTGTAGTACAATCCGTCTTCCCTAAGCATGGCCTATCAAATCCTATTGATCATATGTCAATTAAACCCATTGTATAACCATCATCCTCATAATCACAAAAAACAAGAATGATTTGAGATCAATAAAAGTAAAATACTTTCTAAGACAAGAGAAGAATTTCACAAATATTGATTTTGGAATTTAAGAGCAATTGCATTTAATAATTAAGAACATAAATCAATTGTAGCAATCCTCATAATTATACAATCAACATGCATAAATTGAAAATCTAGAAATTAAATACAATCAAACCATTGTGTTTGGAAAGAGCTACATCAATACCCCACGAAGGGGTTTAGCCGCTCATGATCTCCTAAGCTCCAAAGACAATTTACTGAATTTTGCTCTAAGAGGCGGTGTGTTTTTTCTCAATGCTTAGAGGCCTATTTATAAGGCTTAGGAGAGTCCTAGAAGCCCTAGGAATCCTATAAATTTCGGAGATTTAAGTCCAAGTCCAATTATGATAAAAAAAACCTAAGTCCAAATCGGAATAGGATTCGCCCAGAATTGCGTTCCTATCTTGCGGGGCAATTTTGGCAATGCGCCGCTCCGAATTAGGAAAATGCTATTTCACAATGATTTGTAGAAATTTGAGTTAGCTTTCGAGTGCCGCTTGAATCACCTCAATCGGATATTTGAGCTGAAAGTTATGGCCAAAATACCGAGACGTATGCAGAATCCAAAATTGAATTCAATCCGATTTTGACTCCAATTTGAGAAATTTCGAATTAATCCTTTTCTTTATTTGATTCAAACTTAACCATGATTGGTTAAGTTTAAACATATCTTCTAGGTCTTCTCAAAGTGTGCTTTTAAGCCCAAAATCAATGGAATTAATTGCATCTTGATTTATAACCTGAAAACACAAAAACAAAACAAAATCAAACAAATAACAATGCTAAGGAATTAACATATGCAAATTAAGGGGCTTGAATGTGCAACATTCGGCGCTTATCAGAAGGGTCACTGCAGCGATGAACGAAAGCCTTTTGCAGGATTTTTCCAAGGAGGAAGTACATGAGGCTTTGTTCCAAATGGTACCTTTGAAAGCCCCAAGCCCGGATGGTTTTTCTACAGGATTTTTCCTTGACCACTAGGCCACTGTTGGAGAGGAGGTTTGTGATGCTATCCTTATGGTGCTAAAATCTGGTTGTGTTAGGCCATAATTGAATTTTAATTATTTAGCACTTATCCCAAAAAATAAAAATCCCTATTGTACAACTGAATTTAGACCCATAAGTCTGTGTTATGTACTTTATAAGACAATTTCAAAACTACTTGCAAACAGGCTAAAGGTTATTTTACCTGATATTATCTCGCCTACCCAAAGCGCCTTTATCCCAGAGCGGCTTATCACTGATAATATTCTTGCAACTTATGAGACTTTACATACTATACAATCACGCATGTATGGTAAAACGGGGTTCATGGCTATTAAGCTTGACATGAGTGATGCTTATGACAGGGTAGAATGGGTTTTGCACATACTTGGGTGAACCTAATAATGATGTGCATCAAAACAGCAAACTTTGCTATTTTGATAAACGGAAGTCCAATCGGTTGTATTTATCCTTCACGTGGTATTTGGCAGGGAGATCCAATTTCCCCATACCTCTTTCTTCTATGTGCTGAAGCTTTAAGCACGCAACTGACAAAGGCAGACAAAGATGGAATATTGAGGGGTGTTCCTACATCACGACGAGGTCCAAGGCTTAATCACCTGTTTTTCGCATATGACAGTTTGTTGTTTTGTAGGGCTGATCTTGCACATTGGCACCGCCTATCAAAGTTGTTAAATAATTATAAGAAGGCATCGGGACAGAGGTTGAATAAGGAGAAAACAACTATCTTTTATAGCCAGAATACGCCTATGGAGACACAAAGCAAAAATTTGGAGGTTTCAAAAATTTCCATTTCTCAAATATATGACACGTACTTGGGTCTGCCAGTCCTGGTGGGGAGATCACGCGTACATTTTTTCAGAGTATCAAAGATCGAATATGGAGAAGATTATAAGATTGGAAGTTAAATTTTCTATCGCAAGCGGGCAAAGAGATCCTTCTCAAAGCAGTAATTCAAGCTATACCAACTTACAGTATGAGCGTGTTTTTGCTCCCCAGGGGCCTTTGTTTTGAAATTAATTCACTCACGCAAAATTTTTGGTCGAGGCATCAATCAAATGACTTGAGGATTCATTAGATGAGTTGGAAGATGATGGGCCTACCGAAGTCAAGGGGGGATGGGTTTCAGAGACCTTCACAGTTTCAACAAAGCCTTATTAGTAAAACAAATTTGGAGTTTATGGTCCCAACCGGATAGCCTCGCGGCTCGGATTTTAAAGGCCAAATATTACCCACAAGGATCTGTGTTAGAGGCAAAAGTGGGAAACAAACCCTCTTATGCTTGGCGAAGCATCCAATCTACGAGTGATTTAGTAAAGGAATGACTCTTTTGGAGGATTGGCAATGGTAACAATGTACGAATATGGGGAGAAAAATGGCTTCCACTCCCCACTTCTTAAATGATTTATTCTCCACCAAGAATGTTGGCAGCAGATGCACTAGTACATAAGCTCATAAATGATGATAGTCAATGGTGGAATGTCAATCTTTTAAAAGAGATATTCAGTGCTGAAGAGGTAAAAGCAATTTTGACCATACCTCTAAGTACAACAAACCAACCGGACATCCCTACGTGGAGGGGTACAACAAACAGCTCCTTTACAGTAGGCAGTTCATACCATTTGGCTAAAGAATCAGAAGGGAGAGTCCAAGTCGAAACATCTGCAAGTGGAATGAAAGCATCATTTGGAGAGGTATCTAGAGTTTATGACTTCCAAATGCGACAAAGAACTTCATGTGGAGAACCTATCATGATCTTTTACCGATGAAGGACAATTTGGTCAGAAGAAAAATTATCCAAGACCCAGGTTGCCCTCTATATGGTTTAGAGGCCGAAACCCTGTATCATATTTTATGGAGATGTTCTTCTGCAATGGATGTTTAGGGTGCAAGTGCAAGGGTATTCCAGAAAACAGTGGTGTCTGTGCAGGGTTTCAAGGAATTAGTGGAAGTTTTCTTCAACAAATGCGACAAGGATACGTTCAGACTTTTTATGGTAACAGCCCGGCAAATCTGGTTTTGTCAAAATAAATGGATACACGAAGGGGTGTTGATGTAGGAGAATAATAATAATAATAAAGTAGATTTATTATTTATGCTTTAGGTTTCCTTTTTCAATAAGGATTGGGTTGTTCCTATTAGGATTTGTTTTCCTTTTCCAATTAGGTGTGCTTTTTATTTTCCTTGTTAATTTAGGAGGTGCCTGACCTATATAAAGGCATTTAGTCTTTGTTATTTTTCAATCCAGTTTATACTATCAATTAAATTTAAGTCTTTCAGAGTTATTTCTCTGTTTGTTTATTTGGGGCACTTATGGATTTTCTCTTCTCTATTTGTTATTTTCTCTCTCCCTGAATTCCCTGTTCTATATTCAAATCTTAGTTTCTGCTGCTTTTATATGCTATCAGAACAATTCTAGTTCTGCTCGGCGTCAGTTGGTATCAGAGCTTAGTGTCTTCTTAGGGTGAATTTTTCATCAGTTTTTATGGCTGGTGGTCGTGGTCGTGGTCGGCGTAGGCAGGTTCCGAATGAGGAAGTCCCCTACCATGAATGCCATGTACGAGACGTGATGATTGAAGATTTGGAGAGGCAGGTTGCAGAGTTAACCCAGCGTCTAGTGGCGCAAAACTTGGAGAGGGATCGCGAGATGGATGATCGCGATTCAGAATCCCATTTTGAGAACTCGTATCACAATCCAATTCTGGGTTGGGAACAGCGTGTTCAGGATTGGCAGCATGGAGACTTAGGCTTCAAAGTTGAGCTTCCAGAATTTTCAAGCACTTTACAAGCCGAAGGCTTCATTGATTGGTTGCATGAGGTAGAGAGGATCTTTGATTATAAGGAGGTTCAAGATCGTATAAAGGTGAAGCTTGTCGCCATCAAACTAAAAGGTCGTGCATCTGCTTGGTGGGAGCAGCTAAAGTGATCGTGAGATAAACAAGGCAAGCCAAAGATTTGTGATTGGGAGAAGATGAAGAAGAAGATGAGGGGACAC
Organism: Corylus avellana; assembly: GCF_965113065.1. Lineage (NCBI taxonomy): Eukaryota > Viridiplantae > Streptophyta > Magnoliopsida > Fagales > Betulaceae > Corylus > Corylus avellana. Next base: position 16,984,823 of record NC_142497.1, read on the forward strand.
TTTTTACCCTTCGGATATACACAGACATTATTTCAGCAACTTCATATGCTGAGACAAGGTGCGAGATCTGTTGATGATTACACCGAAGAGTTCTACCAGTTGGTTGCTCAGAACGACTTGTTAGAGACTGAGGAGCAGTTGGTGGCATGGTACCTGGGTGGTTTGCGGCAGTCCCTACAAGACGTTCTTAGTCTCCAATCAATTTGGATGGTTTCTAAAGACTACCAACATGCCTTGACTATAGAAAAGCAGCAAGCCAGGAATAATACCAGATCTTCACCGAGAGGAGATCAAAATACACGAGGAACCCTTCCTCAAGAGCCTCGTCCTAATCCTCAATCTATGCAAGGCCAAAGTTCCAATTCCAGCATTCGTTGTTTCAGATGTAGGGAGCCTGGTCATCGGTCGACAGATTGCCGAAAATCTGCTAGCAGAACGGGTAAGAATCTCTTGATTGAGGATGAGATGGTAGAAGAGCAAGTCGACATCGGAGATCCTATTTTTGATGAAGGTAATGACCGGATATTTTGTATGGAGATGGGAACGAAACTCTTGTGGTCAGAAAAAGCTTGCTTACTCCAAAAGATGATTATGAAGAAGACTAGTTAAGAACCAATATCTTTCATACCACATGCACAATCGTAGAGCAGGTTTGCAAGCTTATTATTGACAATGATAGTTGTGAGAATGTGGTGTCAAAGGAAGCAATTAAGAAGCTTCAGCTGAAAATTGATCGCCATCCAAAACCATACAAATAGTCATGGTTAAAAAAAAAGAGTGAGGTAACAGTAGATAAGAGGTGTTTGGTCTCTTTTTCAATTGGTAGAAAATATTTTGATAATGCATGGTGCGATGTAGTGTCTATGGATGCATGTCATTTATTATTAGGCAGGCCTTGGCAGTATGATCGAAGTGTTATTTATGATAGGCAACGAAATACCTATACCTTGAGCATCAAGGGAAAGAAGGTGGTATTAGCACCTCAACGAGAAAGAATCATTCATGGACCAGTGATTGAAAAGTGCACTAATTTCCTATCAATGTCTCGATTCTTGGAGGAAGCAGAAGAAGAGGGAGTTGTATACGCCTTGATACCATGTGAAGAAGGTGCCAACGTAGATGATGAATTGTCCATAGAATTACAAGAGGTGCTTACAGAGTTTGCTGACTTGATGCCAGAGAATCTACCCACTGGTTTTCCACCCATGAGAGATATACAACACCACATTAACCTCGTACCGGGGTCAAGCTTTCCCAATCAACTAGCTTATCACCTTAGCCCTAAGGAATCTGAAGAATTGCAACGCCAAGTGACAAAGTTGCTAGAAAGAGGTTACATCCGGGAGAGCATAAGTCCATGAGCAGTTCCTGCTCTCTTAGTTCCAAAGAAGGATGGGTCGTGGCGTATGTGTGTCGATAGCCGAGCCATCAATCGAATCACGGTGAAGTATAGATTCCCGATTCCTCTTTTAGATGACATGCTAGATCAGTTAGCAGGTTTTAAGATTTTTTCCAAAATTGACTTTAAAAGCGGGTATCACCATATCAGAATCAGGCCTGGAGATGAGTGGAAAACAGTGTTCAAAACGCATCATGGGTTGCACGAGTGGATGGTCATGCCTTTTGGGCTATCCAACGCTCCTAGTACATTCATAAGGTTCATGCATCAAGTGTTGCGGCCTTACATGGGGAAGTTCGTTGTTGTGTACTTTGACGATATTCTCATCTATAGCTCCTTGCAGGAGACACACCTAAAACACCTCAAGAAGGTTCTTGACACGCTACGAAAAGAGTGTCTATATGTCAATCAGAAGAAGTGTTCCTTTCTTACTACTACTGTCACTTTCCTTGAATATGTTGTGTCTATTGATGGTGTTCATGCATATCAGTCTAAGGTGACAACAATTATAGAATGGCCAACACCCAAGAGTCTACATGATGTCCGAAGCTTTCACGAATTGGCATCATTCTATCGACGATTCATCCGAAATTTCAATCCATTGATTGCACCAATCATGGAGTGCTTAAAGGGTCGGACTTTTCAGTGGACTAAAGAAGCCGATGCAAGGTTTCAATTGGTGAAGAAGAAAATGACGGAAGCACCTATTCTTGCTCTTCCAGACTTCGAGAAGATTTTCGAAGTTAATTGTGATCCATCTGGCATTGGCATTGGAGGTGTCCTAAGCCAAGAAGGACGTCTGATTGCATTTTTCAGTGAAAAGTTGTAGGGGTCCAAGAAGAACAATTCCACCTATGACTTGGAGTTTTATGACATTGTACAATCTTTGAAACATTGGCGTCATTACTTGGTGCAGAAGAAGTTCATCCTTATCACTGACCATGAGGCCCTCAAGTATATCAATGGCCAATAGAAGCTTAGTTGCATACATGCCAAATGGGTTGCTTACCTTCAGGAGTTCACTTTTTCTTTACGGCACCAATCAAGGAATTTGAATCGAGTTGCTGATGCTCTGAGTAGGAGGGTTCCACTCCTTACTACTATGCATACCAAAGTTGTGGGTTTTGACAGTTTCCAAGAGTTGTATGCGGAAGATCCTTCCTTCTGGAAGATATTTGCTGAGGTATCTGTAGGTAAGCGTAGTGATTATATTACACTTAATGGTTATCTATTTCGTGGTTTACAGCTATGCATTCCAGATAGTTCATTGAAGGAGCAAATAATACGAGAGTTGCATGGAGAAGGTCACTTTGGGTGAGACAAAACCTTGGCCTTGGTCTCATCAGACTATTTTTGGCCCAAGCTAACTAGTGATGTGACACGTTATGTGGAATGATGTTTTATTTGTCCAAGGTCTATGGGGACCCTCACAAATGCGGGTCTATACACCCCATTACCAATGCCCGACAGCCCATGGCTTGACGTCAGCATGAATTTTGTTTTGGGTTACCTCGCACTCAAAGGAGCATGGATTCTATTCTTGTGGTGGTTGATCGATTTTCCAAGATGGCCCATTTTGTTGCTTGCTAGAAGATGATGGATGCCGCCTGAATTGCTCACCTGTATTTTCGGGAGATTGTTCGCTTGCATGGGGTTCCAAGATCTATTACATCGGACCAAGATGCAAAATTCATGAGCCATTTTTGGAAGAAACTGTGGGAAAAGTTGAGGACCGAGCTTAATTTTAGCAGTGCCTACCACCCCCAAACAGATGGTCAAACTGAGGTGGTAAATCGAAGCTTGGGGAATCTTTTAAGGAGTTTAGCTAGAAATAAACCAAAGCAGTGGGACCTGGCTTTGTCACAAGCAGAGTTTGCTTACAACCGATCCAAGAATAGAAAGGCTCAGTTGAGCCCTTTTGAGATCGTGTATGGGCAAAACCCATCGGGAGTGCTTGACCTCGCACCTATTCCCCGTATTGATCAATTGAGTATTAAGGCTGCTGAAATGACGGATTATCTCCGAGGAGTTCATGACCAGGTCAAGAAAGCAATAGAAGATAGAAATGTTAAGTACAAAGCACAATCCGACAGCCATAGACGCAAGGTAACTTTTGAGGTTGGTGATTTAGTTTGGGCTATACTCACACGTGATTGTTTCCCTGTTGGTGAGTATAACAAGCTACGAGAGAGGAAGATTGGGCCCTGTGAGATTCTGCAGAAGATAAATGACAATGCATACCAACTACGTCTTCCAGGTCATTTAAAGACCTCTGATGTGTTCAATGTGAAGCATTTGACTCCTTTTTTTGTTGATGTAGACAAAGACGACTTGAACTCAAGGGCGAGTTCTTTCCGACCTAGGGAGACTGATGTAGGAGAATAATAATAATAATAAAGTAGATTTATTATTTATGCTTTAGGTTTCCTTTTTCAATAAGGATTGGGTTTTTCCTTTCCTATTAGGATTGTTTTCCTATTAGGATTTGTTTTCATTTTCCAATTAGGTGTGCTTTTTATTTTCTTTGTTAATTTAGGAGGTACCTAGCCTATATAAAGGCATATAGTTTTTGTTATTTTTCAATCCAGTTTATACTATCAATTCAATTTAAGTCTTTCAGAGTTATTTCTTTGTTTGCTTATTTGGAGCACTTAGGGATTTTCTCTTCCCTATTTGTTATTTTCTCTCTTCCTAAATTCCCTTTTCTATCTTCAAATCTTAGTTTCTGCTGCTTTTATACGCTATCAGAACAATTCTAGTTTTGCCCGGCATCAGGTGTTTACTCATCCACATGAGGTAGTTTGCATATCAGCCAAGATTCTTGAGGACTATATAGAGGCCCAGATGGGTGACGAGACCAGATTGAGGACGAACGAGGTGCACCAGAAAATATGGAGAAAACCACCTGAAGGGTGGGTGAAAGTTAATTGTGATGCTTCTCTGAACAAATCATAGTGTCGTGTGGGTATGAGGGTTGTCATTCGGGACCATGGGGGAATTGTCATTTCGGCAAGAAGTCTAACTAAGGAGGGAGCAATGGAACCAAGCGCAGCAGAGGCAATGGCTATTTTCCATGGAATTGTCTTATGCTAGTCATTGGGTTTCCAGAAACCAATGGTGGAGGGAGATGCAAAAGTGGTCATTGAAGCCCTGCAAGAGAAGACAATGACCAAATGCATTTATGGTCATATTATCGAAGACATCCAAGTGATTTTACATTCTTTCCCTCACTGGAAGTGTGAATATGTTAGAAGAGAGGCCAACGGCGCGGCACATAAGCTAGCAAAATAGGCCACCACTAATGTTATGGATAGAGTTTGGAGTCTAGAGACTCCGGTGAGCATACGAGATATTGTAGCTCTTGAGCATTCTGCTTTTTCTTAATGTTTAATGATAGTATCGACAATATTTTTCAATATATATATAAAGAGAATAACTTACATAGAGAGGTTGCACAAAAATCACCTTTTGTGCCACCAATAAGAAACTGACACATCAGCTAATTTCATTAGACTTATTCTACAAACAAAAACTCAACCGCACTATATTATACTCCAAAAAAAATTAAAATTAATTTTTTTATTAAAAAAAAAAGCATATTTGAAGGGGTGGCCGGTTGGCCACCCCTCCCCCACATTGGGTGGCCGGCCGCCGCCCCCAGGCCATGGGGGTGGCCGCGCGGCCACTCCCATGGCCTGGGGTGGCGCTGGCCGCCACCCCATGGCGGCCACCCCCCATGGCCTGGGGGCGGCGGCCGGCCACCCAATGTGGGGGAGGGGTGGCCGCCTTCAAATCTGCTTTTTTTTTTTTTTTTTTAATAAAAAAATTAATTTTTTAATTTTTTTGGAGTATAATTTAGTGTGGTTGAGTTTTTATTTGTAGTATAAGTCTAATAAAAGTAGCTGATGTGTCATCTCCTTATTGGTGGCACAAAATGTGACTTTTGTGCAACCTCCTTATATAAGTTATTCTCATATATAAAACAAGAATTGTGGAGGACTCGCCCATCCTATTGAAAAATGCATTAATTATAGGTACAAGAATTTGCCCTCTCTCTTATTTAGTTGTTTTTTACACAAGAAAAAAGAAAAATTGCTTGACTCTTTCGATTGGGTGTGCAATTTTTTTATATTGTTTTCTATTATTTTTTATTGTATTTAAAATTGTGAATACCGAAAAAATTATCTTTTTGCATTATGTTTAGATTATTTAGAGAATATGAAACAAAATTATAAAATATGTTTGAAAACATAAATTAAATTGAATATATTTGAAAAAAAATAAATAAATCTAAAAATAATTACAAAAAAAATCTAAGAATTTTAAAAATAAAAATAAAAACTATGGTGGTTTTCGAACCAATCCGGGGGTGTCTGGTGGTTTTTTTTATAAAGAAAATAATAATATTTTGTTGCTTTTTTCTTTTTCTTTTTTCGTTTTTCTATTTTTTTTTTTATTAGTTGGGTTAAAAATATTAGAGTTGGCTTGAAAATATTTGAGTTGGGTTAAAAAAATTAGAATTTGGTGTAAAAAACACTCGAACATGAATTCAAAAAATAGTAAAAAATAACTAAAAATAAAACAATACTCAAAATTTATTTAACCCTGCTAACACAAAATAATGTAATTAAGCACAAGATTTGCCCCGTGAGACTTCTGCACTCAAAAAATAGGACCTTCAACCGGGGCATTAGAGAAACAAACAAACTTCTGTGACTTTTTTTTGTAGTGTAATAAACTAGACTCAACTTGTAGAATCTCTTATGATATCAAATAATTTTATTCTTATTATTTTTAACTTTATAATTAAAACATCTTTAGAATTTGAAAAAAAATGAAAATAGTCCTCTTTGTAGTGAGAGATAGAACTAAATCTTTATGATAATAGTTTTGTTACCCTGAGTGTCTATATTCGGCGGATTCTGGATACTAGAATGAATATCCGACGAGGTAAATCCATAAGCATCAAGATGACAAAGCTGATTTTTGTAGTATCCATAGGATCAATTATAACAAGTCACACACTTATATTCCGGAAATACAGAAACAAAGAAATTTCACGGTTGAACTACCCAAAAATAGACGACATTCTAAACCCAACTCACGTACCACTTTGATGGGCAAACAGCCCAACCCTTGGAACATACTATAGCCCCAAGTGGCGAAGAGCCGACATCAAGGTGTCAAACCTCCCCGGTCCATCACAAGGGAAACAAAAACCAAGATTTGCTTTATTCGGTATCAAACGAGAGCTTCGAGCAAATAGAACACCTTTCAAGAGTATCACTACCGTCACATGAGTCGTAAATGCATGAATGAGAATCATGTGATGTACCAAAAAATCTGCAGTTCCCTCTCTTCCAAAGGGAGATTTTAGTAAATAACCAAATATAACACTTGGGCTAAGGGTCAAGTTGGTAATTTTTCTTACATCTCCCCCTCTCGGAGCCCAGGTATCATATACGCCTCCAAAAATAAAGAGCCTTGAATACTAGAAGAAAAGCACCTATACCTAACAAAATTAAGTGAATACCCAAAATTATCTCCATGACTATGCATATAGGAAAGAAAGAATAAAATAAAAGAATCAAAACAGATCTCTCTTTTCTTTTGTAATTATATTTTTTCTTTTTCTTTTTCTTTTTTTTTTTCATTCCTATTCTTCTTTCTTTTATTAAAAAGAAAGTGGGGATTCTAAGAAAAAGGGGAAGCTTACAAAATAAAAAATTATTTCGTTTCGATAGTCATTCATTTTAATTGGTGAATAGGAATATACTCTGAATCGAAATATAATTGATCCTATGGTTACTTACAGAAATCGGCTTTGTCATCTTCATACAGATGGTTATACCTCATATAACACCTTTTCAAAAATATATATATATAACAACTCTAAAACACATTAAATCAGATATCAGAGCTCGTCTGCATAATCCGTGAATAACACAATCAGACAGAGACTTCAATCTCCAACACTGATTGATTGACATTACAACATCACAAGAAGATGGAATCATCCCACGTCTCACATAAGCCTAGGTACTAAAAATATCTTAGTGCCACTGGCTGTAACTTGTAAGAGTGACCTAATTTCTAATTGGCTAGAGTTCCATGGACTCTAGAACACACCATAAACCAAAAAAAAACGAAAACAATAGCATTCATTTGATAAAAGAGTAAAGTTGTAGAGTGCAATCTGCACGCTTTCAAGTAATTATGCATTATTGGACAACTTAAAACAGTACTTGGAGCAGGACTAATATTTTTCTACAATATGAAGGACAAAAGTCATGTAGCTTATACAGATTTTTGTAATAACTGTTCATCTAGTTTTCTTATTCATTCTCATTATACTTGAATATGCATTTTTGTTTTCTTTCAAGAATGGAACAGGTAATTACCTTCTCCTGCCAAAGTCCCCAACCCCACCCCTCTCCAGAAGAAAATAATAACATAATAATAAAGGAAAACACCTTTGAAGCCTTCATAATGTACCCAGCAAAAGGAGGAAAACCTGGAATCATTTCTGCTTTCTTTAAAGCAGAGAATGGAGCAGGGAATTGCTCCATCTAAGCAATATATTATAATATAAATTAAATAATTAAATTAATTTATCTTTATAGGATTAAGCTTTTGAGATAAATAGTAATTTAATATAATATTAGAGCTAGTTATAAATAGTACTGAGCACAAGCTCTGTCTTCTCAATCATTTACCTTCAATTTCAATTAAATATTCCAAGATTTTGGGTGTTAATTCTTTGAAATCTACCTCAAGACCCAGCTTATTAGATCTATAGGAATTACTAGAAATAAGGTGAAATGTCCTATATTAAGGAAATAAGTAAGAACCATTTCTTGGTCAGGTCAATAGCTACCTTTGAGCCAAAATCTGAAGCACTAAACACAGTCCTTATAAAGATTGTTTCCAATTATGTACAACTTCTGAACTAGTTTGAGTCAACCAAGAACAAAGCAGAGATATATAGATAAATAACATAACCTATCTTCAAGACAAAGCACCAAGACCCTGAGAAAAACCAAAAGCGTTTCTAACTAAAGCTTGTGCAATAATTTCAATTTTCCAAGTTTCTTACAAATTCTCTGTTTGATCTATAAAATAGGTCAAAAAATAAAATAAAATCAAATCAAAAAATTAAAAGTGAAATTAGGTAACTCATCCAAGAGATTAAATCATCAAAGAACAAAAAAAGCCGCACATATCAAACGATAAAAGGATTTATTCCAAGAAAATTTGAGCAAATAAGAGCAGATGAGATGATTGAAAAGCAAGCAAGATCAAAACTCACTCGTTTCCTTCAAAGTAAAACCCGCAGAATCCGGAATCAACAAAATGGAAACCCTATGAAGTACAAGCTTGCGAAAATGTACAGAGCAAAAAGGAGAAACGTAGCATTCAGTTACCGATCAGGAACGCAAGATCACTCATCACTAAGCCTCCAGCACAGCAATCAAAGCTCGGAATCCGAACACAGAGCTAAGCTCCATCTCCGGATCGGCGATAGAGCTTGCCGAAGACGTGGAGGGCGGTGACGAAGCCGATGAAGCAGACGCTCATGACAAGCACGACAGTCGGCGTGATCTTCAATCCAGGGGCGTCGTCCGTGTAGAACCTCAGCATGTTTCCGCCGCCGCCTGAGCCGGCGCTAATCGCGCCGGAGCCGGTGGCCCCGGACGCGCCGCTGACTCTACGGCGGCGCATACCGGCCGTCGCAGCCGCGGAGCCTCGCGGAGCAACGACGCCGGGTCTGGAGGTCGCGGAGGCCGTGGACTGGGACTGAGATGAGCCTCTCACCATTGTTGCGCTCTGAGCAGAGCGAGAAGAGGATATGTAGGCGTGTGTGCGAGCGTGTGTGCGAGTGAGTGAGATGTTTGAGAAATGAGGGAGAAAGGATGAGAGTGAAATAAATTAGGAGGAGGTTGGGTTCTTTAATACACTTTAATGAGGGAGGTAATTAGACTGGGAACAATGACCGGCGCAAAAGTTCTACCGGTTCCAGCACTAGCAACATTTTTTTTTTATACATATTTCTTAAATTTAAAAAGTTCAATAACCTTTCGCTTATTTATTTAAATAAATTTCTCCACTTCCCTTATAGCAACTAAATTGATTTCTTCAAATAAAAATAAATTTGAAAAGAAAAATTTATTTATTTTTAAATTTAAAAAGTCACTTTTAAAATAAATCAAATATCAAACTCTATGTATATTCCTCTACTTTAGTTAAATATTATTATTTTCTTATTTATTTTATTTTTTTTTATTTTATTTGTTCTGGGTAGATAAGAGACAGAATGAAAATGAATATATAAGATTAAAAAACTAAATAACTTTCATTTTTTGGCCCTTGGTATTTGTAGAGACAGAGCCAGCTTTGAATTTGGGGGGACCCAAAGCCAAAAAAATTTTGGGAGGGACCAATTGGCAAAAAATACCTTAATTTTTTTTTTTTTGCCTAAAATTTTTTTTTTCTTGTAATTTTGGGGACCAAGGCCACCGATAGTCCTCCCCTAAATCCGTTTCTGGGTATTTGGAAAGCCTTGTTTATCAAAGTTACATTTAAAATCGAGTATAGAGCTTATTAAATGGCTCTTTTTATGAGTTTTTTCAAATTTTTAAGAAAAAACCAAATTTAAAGAGCTCACTGGGATGCTCTTATCTTTTTCTTATACAATTTAAGTATTTTTTTTAAAAATTAAATGATAGTAGAAAGAGAAGTGGTAGAATATATTTAGAATATATTATAATATTCACCGTATTTGCTGATTGATCTATACTTCCATATATATATATATATATATATATATATATAGATTAGATTTTGTAATATTGTTCATTAATTCTTGATTGTATTTCCTATTTTATCTGGTCTTATTTAACTATAAATAGGCTCATTTGTATATAGTTCAATACACACAAAAGGACTTGGCTTACCTGCGGTAGAGCAAACTAACGCATATCTGCAGTAGTTTGCTCTACCGCTGAGATTTCTTTTCTAATAACGTGCGTGAAAAGAAAAAAACGCCGTCAATCTCACGTTTAACTCCCGTCAATTTCTTTTGTTTTTTTCTACCTAAACCCCAAGCTGTCTTCTCTCTTTTCTCACCATACCCAAAATCAAATATTGCACTGCTTATCGTCTGCACCTCTGCAGCATTCTTCTGAAGTTTATCTTCAGTAAGAAGAATGTGAAAGTGTTTTGAAGCTCTTTGAGGATGAAACATCATTTACAATGCAAATTTTCTTCCTAGGAGGAGTAGAAACCCCAATTCTCTTCTGCAACAAAGCCTCACATCTACTGGATTAAAACCCTCAATTGCAACACCAATTTCCACCCTAGAGAAGATCACCACAACACATCCAGAGCCACAAGCAAAACAAAAAATTTAAACCAAGATCTGAAATTGAAAGGGATTTTTTGCACAAACAAGAAGAAGGGGAATGGGACGGTGGAAGAATGGGAATGAGGCAAAAAAGTTCAAAGCAATTTTGCTGGAAAATAGATTTTGAATTTCATCTTCATTCACCCCTTTCTTCTTACATCATCCAACTTACAACCACCTCCAGATTTCAACTAGTGCAGAGGATAACTGTGGCCTCGCACTCGTCGGTAACGCTCTGAACCCCGGTGGATAAGGCAACCTCCGGCGAATACAAAAAACTATGCCCAATAGGAACAGGAAGGGGATGATGAAGGCCACCATGTGCAAAGGTTGATGTTGGAAGGCTTGCAAGAGAGTATCCATGACTCTCGACTCTCATGGGTGTCGGTTTTGGGTATGGTGAGAAAAGAGAGAAGACGGCTTGGGGTTTGGGTTGAACAAAAAAAACAAAAAAAAAAAAAAAAAAAAAGAATTAACGGGAGTTGACGGTTTTTTTTTTTTTTTTTTTTTTTTTTTTTTACGTTTTTACCTTGCACTTTAAGGGTTAAAAAACCCTTAAAAGATAAATCGCAGCGGTAGAGCAAAACTACAGCAGATATGCGGTAGTTTTGTCTACCACATGTAAGCCTCTCCCCACACAGAAATACAATATTCAGTTTATTCTTATATTCTCTAGTTACTTTAAGATGGTATCAGAAACAAGGTTTGACCTTGTTTAGATAATTAAGAAGTTAGTACAGTTTCCACATGATTTAAAGGTTTTTTTGATCTTGTTTTGATATAACCATTATACCAACAAGCTTTAAAAGGTCTGATCTATCATGTGGTAATTTCGGATTGTCATTCCAAACTTCAACGTGCTCCCACGCACTGTCCCAATTTATGTGTCCACGTTTCACACGCCGTCACCGGCCACCACGCGCCGCCTCGATCAGCCGTTTTCATAAAAGGAACATCGGATTCCATATCGAAGGCTGTTGATCTACTGGACTGTCAAGCATACGCCACAAATAGGCCTCACGCGCCGCCACATATTCTCTATGAAAATTTTCACCGCCTCCTGAACCGCTTTTATCCACCACACATCGTCGTATTCAGCCGTTTCTAGAAAAGAATCTCAGATTCTGGATTGAAGGCTGCCAATCTATTGAACCATCTGGAGCACACGCACCACCCTACGTTGGTAAGTCCTTTTAGCTCATCTTTCTATAATAGTTCTTGCCACATTGGATTATTCCTACCAAACCGAGCTCACAACCTTGTAGTGTACCCTGCTACAGTGGATCTCAACCTTGAAAACTAAGCTCATATCTCTTATCATATACTCGGCCGCACCAGATTCCACCCTCTAGCCAGGCTCACAGAACCTACCATACACCCAGCCTCACCAGATTATACCAAAAAAAAAAAAAAAAGGATGGCCTTATCTCCTACTACCACTCTCCCGAACACCAAAGATATTACCCAACCTATCCCCATCATTCTTGATGGCTCCAATTACCCTGCTTGGTCTCAAAATATGAGTAGATGGATCAAGGGACATTGTCTTTGGGAATATGTTTCTAGCGAAAAACCTAAGCTTGTTGCTGGAAATAAGGAACTCGCTGCTGCCTTCTCTACTCGCCTACGAACGTGGCCAAGTATCCATTACAGGATTACCTCATGGTTTTCCAACACTTGTGTCGCCTCCATCAGCATGACCTTTGGCACTCTTGACAATGCCAATGATGTTTGGTACATGTTAGCCCAACACTACAACACTTCCAATCTTCCTCAATGTTTTCAAATTGTGACCAACCTCCATCGGATGCGCTAGGAACCAAGTAAGAGAATTACTGATTTTTATTCACAAATGACTTCTCTTTGGAATCAATTAGCTTTATATGAGTTAGAATGGACCAATCACGTTAGTGCCTCTTAATACATCGCTCTTTGCGATAGCATGCACCTTGTGGAGTTTCTTATGGCAATTCGAGATGAGTTTCAGAATACTCGGGCTTCTCTTCTTTACCAGTCACTATTGCCATCCTTAGAAAGTTGATAGGCGCCGAATGTTGCACATTCAAGCCCCTTAAACTTGCATATGTTAATTTCTTAGCATTGTTATTTATTTGATTTTGTGTTGTTTTTGTATTTCAGGGTTTTAAATGCAAGATGCAAGAAACTCCATTGAAAATTGGGCTTAAAGGACAATTTGGATGCATTCTGGAGACTTGCAATCGAGTGCATCACTAACTAAACTCGAGCACACATCCCCCTTGGCTCGAGCGCACACGGACGTCCAGCACATGGCAGGAGTCCATTTCCACCTTGGATTTCAATCTCCTAGTCCAAGTAGGAGACTGTCTACGATTTTTCGAGGGATTCCTAGGGCTTCTAGGGTTTATTTTACACCCTATAAATAGGCCTTAAAGCTTCAAGAAATGTGTGCCTAGGTTTAGACAGAAATTATCTTCTTGGAGGCCTGACATGTTGAAGAGGAGAAGATCATGGTAGGAGGCCATCCCAGCACCAGGATGAGCAACTAATCCACTAGTAGGACGTTGATGTAGCCCTCTCCAAGTAATAATAGTTTAATTATATTTTAATTTTAGATTTTTTGTATGCATGATGGTTGTATAACTGTGAAAATTGATCTTAATGTTTATATTCAATCATTATGAAATTCTTCTCTTGGCTTAGAAAGTTTTTTATATTGATTGAACTCAATCCTTTATATCTTTCGTGATTATGTGAATGATTGTTATACAACGGTTTTAACTGACACATAATCAAGAAGGTTAAATAGGCCATGCTTATGAAGACGGATTGTACTACACCCTAGTTTAGTGTAGTTTAGGTAGATAGTCTGTACCAATAGAATGCTTATTCATTAATTGTGTGTAGCATATTAAGGAATTAGATAATTCGTACTTAGGGAAGATGAATCATACCGCATCTTAGTGGTTAGGTGGACGGTTCGTGCCAACCAAAGATGGATTATACTTATTTCTTAATGATGGTAATTTCTTGACTACTCGAGTGAGACAAGCCATATATCATGCATAATATGAATTTCTCTTGTTAATTTATGATTGACCATTGTTATGCAATTAATGGTAAAATTAATCCCCTATTTCAATCTCTCATCACTACTTTATTTACTTTATAAAAACAAAACAAATCAAACTTCTTTCAATTAAGTTATATTTGATCTTGAAAGACTTGATAACAACACCCACGCAGTCCTTGAGGTTCGACACCCTCAATATAGCCCTATCCTACAAGGATTCGTTTTATTACGAGTGATATTTTTATTATTAATATTTTTGTACACAAAAAGACCGCATCAAAAGTGCCCTTAGTGAACTCCTTCCAGAAGAGACCTAATTCTCTGCTATGAAGATGCACACCTCTGAGATGGTCATGGCCACTGCTTCACGCAATACACGTGCCCCTGGTCCAATTCCGATCAGCTCTTCCTCGACTAGTCTAAATATCCAGTGCCAATACTGTCAGAAATTTGGCCACAGGTACAATGACGGCAAAAAAAGACTATCATGGGAATTACCTGGCTGCTTGTACTAAGGCTGCTGCTGTCACTCATGCTGATGTATCAGATATGTCTTCCACCAATATTGCACTTAGGGCTGGCAAAACGGGTTTGCAGGTCGACACGATTACGACCCATTATGACTCGTGACACGATTAACCTATATATGAACACGACCCGTCTAGCTAAACGGGTTGAGAGGTCTGACATGATTTTAACACGAAAAATAGCTGGATAACCTGACATTACCCGTTTAACCCGTTTAAAATAACTAGGTCATATCGGGTTGACATGACCTGACATGACTCGTTTACTTAGAAGGTAGCATGACCCGACATGTTTGAATGAAAAATAGAAAAAATAATGTAATAATAATACCACTGCCATTGTTAATTGTTAACAAATTGCCATTCAATAAAAACATTCACAAAGATTAGCAATTTTCAATTATATACACATTAGATAGTCCATTTTTATCATAGCAATAAAGAAAAAGATAATAATAATAATAATAAAAGCTAACCAAAACAAAATAATAAAGAAAAAAGAAACAAAACTCCATCATTAGATTCATTACAAATTAGGTTTCCATAGGCCATTATGCCATGTGTTGTCTACTTGAAAGATTCATGATCCATCCCATACAATCAAAAATATGAATTATGAAACACTACAAATATGCTAATTTTAAGAAATATTAATAGATTGTATTCCAGAGTCCAGATGAATTTCGAATGTCACAAAAATTAACATTAGTTGTCAAAGCATCATCTTCTTTGCTATCCAACTTCATTTGTGTGAGTTGTATATTAAAAAATAAGAGGAATTAGTGTTATTATAGTGTAGTAAGAAAATAATACAAGTAAATGAAGAAATTAAATATGCAAATAACTAATATTACTTTGCTCTCCATATAATTAATCTCTAGTGCAAACTAATGCCTTAACAATATCAGACTTGAGTGAGCTCTTATATTGATCAATCACACGTCCATCAATACTAAAAGTGGATTCTAAAGCAAATGGACGTGTAGAAAATGATACTTTGACAACAAATTTGAAAAGAAAACTAATACTACACTACCTCGCTCAAAAGAGAGTTCGAATCACACTGGTTGATGGAGCATAGCTGATTTGTTTCCCTTGATTCCAAGCTGAGTAAGAGAGTCATTGCATATCAGATCAAGCAAGGTGTTCATAAGAATTGAGACAAGACATTTTTACTTTCTCTACATCAAGCAGTGGATTTTCTCAACTATCTGACTAACTTCTCAACTCAAGAAAGACTTGACCCATCCACCTGGGGGTCACTAGACAACTTTTCTTCATTAAACTATATCCATGGTCCTCTCATATTTTAGACCCAATATATCCTTCAAAACACCTTGACCCATGTCTTGTTGGGCTTCCTCTCTGAAGAGTGTCTCCAATCACAAATCATGCTACAATCTCCTCACACCAATCTCAAATCAAAAATACAATTATTTAATGCAAATTGATATTAGGTGACATTATTGTCCCCATCACCAAAAGATAGCATTGACCTAGCACAAGCTAAAACCTGATCATTAAAGTCATATACTAGAGCAACAAGACATTTCCAAAACTAAATTAAGGAAGCAATTTAGTAAAACTAACAGACATAGCTATGATTATCATATTATTTTAAACAAAGTGAAGGGCATAGCAACATTCCCAAAGATTGCAACACTTTCCAACCACTTCATTTTTTGTTATGCAATGAATCTGCTTATTTCTGTGATGAACCCATTCTAAAGAATAAGTTAGTGTCCTGTAATTTAACATAGGCTCATCGGTGACAAATTTAATAACCCCTAATTTCTTACAAGGGATATTTTAATGCAATTTATTTTACGCATAACTTCTCTCAGGCTGCATGTACTAATCTTCTAGCCTGAAAATGATCCAAAAATTCACTTACAAATAAGCTTAAAAATATAGAGAGCATAACAGGAAGATGGCAATAAGACAATGTTTAAACAGGTACCTGTAATTGTAATCCTTTACAACAAAATACAAAGGTGGTCCAACTCTGAGATACTCTGAGACATTATTAAAATACCACTGACATGTAAAAACTTAAGATAAGAGGCAGGACTAGAAGTAAGAATTTCAGTGAAAACACATTTTTAAAAATAATAGGGAATGAGAAGAACAAACTTAAATCTGCAGGTAAGAATCTTGGGGATAATGGTGTTTTGGCAAGAGAGAATGAAAAATACTATAGAAAATGAAAAATAAAATCAGAGCAAGAGAGAGAGAGAGAGACATACCGTGATACCGGAGAGTCAAAGACAGAGAGTGCAAAGAGAGAGAGAGTCGCGGCTGATCGATCCAAGAATGAAATGAGCAGAACGGAAGACGATGATGTGACCGCCGGTGAGGGCTGAGGAGGCCAAGCATGATAAATTGAAGAGAGTTTCAGAGATGAGAGAGAGAGAAAGAGAGAGAGAGAGAGAGAGGCATGGCTTGAGGGGTTGTGTTGACTTATGCTTGGGTTAGGTTTAGGGGCCTTTAGTTTAGGGTTTTTTCATTTTTTTTTTAAGCGGGTCTGGTGTGTCACCTGTTTAACCCGCCAGGTTAATCCGCCAGACATGAAAATTAACCGGGTCATAAATGGGTAACCCGATTATGACCTGAACTCGTTTAGTTCAAACCTAAAACCTGTTAACTTTGTGTTGTGTTCGTGTTGGGTTCGCGGGTCATATCAAAATTGCCAGCCCTAATTGCACCGCAACCCAATACTCTTTCTCCTACAAAAATTGAGGCTCTTATTCATCAGGTTTTATTTAAGTCTAATCTTAATACCGCCACGTCCACCACATCAGGTAATTCTTCTTGGTATATTGATTATGCTTGTTGTAATCACATGACACCAGACTCTTCCATATTTTCTTCAAAATATGTTTTACCTAGTCCTACCACCATTTACATTGCTAATGACTCATATCTTGATGTTAGTCATATCGGGTCTGTCTCTACTCGTCAACTATCTATGTTTCATACATATTTAGTGCCTAATCTTTCATTAAATCTTTTATCTGTTGGTCAACTTTGTGAACTTGGCATAGAATTACATTTTTCTAAATAAAGTTGTGATGTGCAGGATCCATAACGGGACAATTAATTGGGACTGCCCGTAAGATTGGACGTCTGTTTGAGCTTTCATCTCTCCACCTTCCTCCTACTGTGTTTGCTGCCATTTACTCTCGGTCACCATCTACCACCCTCAGCTTATGGCATTCTCGTTAGGACATGCATCTGTTTCTCGTATTTGTTCTTTAGCTACAAGTGGTCAGTTAGGGTCTGTTGAGTCTGAGTCATTTGATTGTGTTGCATGTAAACTTGGAAAACAAAGTGTTTTACCTTTTAATAATAGTGACTCTATTTCTTCTACTCATTTCGATTTGGTGCATTCTGATGCATGGGGTCATGCGTATATTCCCACTATGGGGGGATCCTGCATTTTGTGATTTTTGTGGATGATTATTCTCAATGGCTTTATTTTTTTACAAAATTGGTCTAAACTCCAAAAATTTATTCTGAATTTCAGATGATGGTTCAAACCCAATTTTCCCGAAACATAAAAATTTTTCATTCTAATGATGCCATGAAGTATTGTAAATTATACCTCATGAATGCATTAAATTAGAACCTCATATTCACCTATGTTGTTTTCTTGGTTATGGCATTGAACATAAAGGGTGTCGTTGTTATGATCCTATTGCCAAATGTTTCCGCATCTTGCGTCATGTCACTGTTTGGGAACATAGGTTCTTTAGTGGTATGGAGTTTTTTCCTCCAAGTCCCTCTAGTTCTTCTCCTATCTTCACTAATGTCTCTTTTGATTTGCTCCCTGAAACTATTGATCTTGATGAAGGGATGACGAGCTCTTCAAATGACATTATGACGGCCGGCCTCGATGCCCCTACCCCACCTGTTGATCCATCTACTCTTGAACCTGATCAATTTGTCCCTCGTTGTTCTACTTAGGTAAAATTTCTTCCTTCCCATCTTCATGATTATCATTATTATTCTGGTCTTGCTACTTTATATGAACCTCATTCTGGTCTTGCTACTTTATATGAACCACACTTTATGTGAGGCTTATACTAACCCTCTATAGCAGAATACTATGTCTGAAGAACTTAATACTCTTACCAAAACACACACATGGGACTTAGTTGATTTACCTCCAGATAAAACATGATGAGTCTGTTGAGCAATACAAGAAACATCTTGTGGCTAACGGGTTCAATTAGAAGTGTGGCATTGATTATGAGGAGACCTTTGCGCTGGTGGCTCGCCTTACTTTTGTCCAATCCTTCCTTGTTGTGGCTTATGTGCGTCGTTGGGATCTTTATCAAATGGATGTCAAAAATGCCTTTCTCAATGGTGATCTTAGTGAAGAAGTATATATGCAACCTCCTCCTGGATACGATCATCCGCCATACAAGGTTTGCCGACTTCGCTGAGCATTATATGGTCTAAAACATGCTCCACAGGCTTGGTTTGCCAAATTCAATTCCACTATTGCGCAAATTAGGTTTGTTTCTAGCCCCTACGACTCTACTCTTTTTATCTAAAGATCCGATGCTGGTTTCATTCTTCTCTTACTATATGTTGATGATATGATTATTACTGGCAATGATACTATCGGTACTTGTAACCTTCAACAGTTTTTGAGTCAACAATTTGAGATGAAGGATTTGGGTTTTCTCAGCTACTTTCTTGGATTGGAAGTGTCTTCTGATTCAGATGGTTACTATCTCTCTCAAGCAAAATATGCTTCAGATCTTCTCTCACGAGTTGGCCTTACTGATTGCAAAATTGTTGATAGCCCTCTAGAGACAAATGTCAAACTTCGAGCCACTGATGGTGAGTTACTTTTCGATGCCATTCTCTATCAACAGTTAGTTGGAAATCTCATCTATCTTACTGTAACACGATCGGATCATGCCTATGCAGTTCATCTTGTTAATCAGTTTACGATTGTAATACGCTTAGTTTATTATGCTACTGTTTTTTGCACCCTTCGCTACGTGAAGGGCACTTAATTTCATGGTTTGCATTTCTCTTCTCACTCATCATTAGACTTATATGTATATTCAGATGTTGATTGGGTAGGTGATCCAACTCATTGTCGTTCTACCATGGGTTATTGTTTCTTACTTAGTGATTCTCTCATCTCTTGGCGTAACAAGAAAAGGTCTGTTGTTGCCCGCTCTAGCACTAAAGCTGAGTATCATGCTCTTGCTGACACCACCTCTGAGTTCCTCTGGCTCCTACATGATATAGGTGTTTCCTCTGGCTCCTACATGATATAGGTGTTTCTCAAACCTTCAGTTCTCCTATCTTTTGTGACAATCGGAGTGCGATTCAGATTGTGCATAATAGTATATTTCATGAACGCACTAAGCACATTGAGATCGACTGTCATTTTGTGCACATCATCTTTTGCAGGGAACTCCCTGTCTCTATCTTATTGCTTCCGCAGATCAGTTGGCCGACGTGTTCACCAAAGCACATCCACCTAGACGGTTTTGTGATCTTGTTTCCAAGTTCAAATTAGCATCTACATTACCACCTTGTGTTTGAGGGGGGATGTTAGAATATATTCTGAATATATTATGATATTCACTGTATTTGCAGATTGATCTATATATATATATATATATATATATATATATATATATATATATGTTATTAATCTTTTCCAAACATTGTTACACGAATTTTAAGGTATTGAGAGGTTGCCAAAGTGCTGTGGTGAAGATAGAGCCATCATTTTGTTAGTTTGAGAGTGAATTCGGGAGTTTGTAAACCACAAAAAGTTAGAGTAATGATAGGTTATTGCACTCTTTGTCATTTGATTGCTTTTTCGTGATAAGCCAATATAGTGTTGTGCATTTTCTCATGTGTTTGATCATTGGTTCATATTAGTTGGTTCTTTTAGAGAACGTAACAAGATTGTTGAGGTTGTGTTGATCGTTTTAGACCATAGGACTTGCTTAGTTTGATCCCTTAGAATTTCCAAAGTCCATAGGAATCATCCTAGGGTTTGGTATAGTTGTTTTGGGGTTCGAGAATGTTCTGAACATGTCGAGAAACGTTTCTACCAACTCAGGATTGATCCCAGGCTATCAGGATCGATCCCAAACTTTTATGATCAATCTCAAGTTGTTAGGATCGATCCTCTCTCAACAGGATTGATCTTAGCCCTTCCAAGATCAATTAGGGAGTTTCAACAACATGTTTTGTCAATTCATAAGTCTTATGTTAGTGTTTTTGGTCTAAGAGAGTTGTCTAAAACTAGGTTTTTGCATAAAACCATCTTGGTGAGTTTGAGGTCAGGGTTGAGGACTTTCCCACAACTCAGGTAAGTGAATCTTACATGGATACTGTTATCTATTTAGCCTTTTTCTTTAGCATATTATATTAATATGAAAGTAAATATGCATTAGTTTTACTTGCACGAACTATACTTTAAGAATAAGTAAACTCTTACCTTTTGTACATATGAGATAATTAAGTTTATAAGATATAATGAATTTGCGTAAGTATTTTATCACGCATGAATGTAAAAGAAAGATTAGATAAGTTGCATCATATGACATAACCATATGTCATGGACTACTATTATATGGGTAATGGCCTTTGCCTTTGGTCCATGTGATACCCCAAGTTTCCAAAAATTGATCAACTGGGTATTGACCAAATGTTCCACCTATAACCCTAGAACCATTGTGCAATAGTACACCGAACATTCGACTATATTACCAAACGTTTGGTGACTGTCTGAAAAGCATTTTTAACCCATTCTCCACCTCTGCAATATGAGACCCACCCCTCACCCCTATAAATACCCCCATCTCGCCCCTCAGCCACCCTTGACCCTAGAAACCCTAACTCTAATGTGAGAAGAGAGTTCTAGAGAGGAAGAAGAAGGCTTTGAGGGAGACTTTTATCATCTTCAAGGTTACCCTTGAACCTTTACTATGTTTTCATGTTATCTTGTCATCTTATTTACTTCCTTCATGTTTTAAGAGATGCTATAGCTTGTGAATATTTTTCCTCAGAAGAAAAGAGAGGTTTTCAAAAATGTATTAAAAACACTCACTTTATTTATGGTTTTATCATGTGTTATGCTTCACTATATGTGCACGGTTAGAGCCCAGGGTGTGGTCTTAGCATGGTAGTCTTAGAATAGAAGCCCAAAACTCTGCATCATAGGTTCTGGCCGAACGTTCTCCCCGTGTTTGAACGTTTGCCTCTTGGACAGAACGTTCGCCCAAAACCCAAAATGCATGAAAGTAGGGTTCTTCCAACCTTTTAGCTAAGAATGATCAACTAGGACCTTTTTGTCTTTAGTAAGCCCTATAGCACTATGAATAACAATGGTCGTTTATGTTTCGTTATAGCAGGAATTCGAGATGTCGGACGACTCGTGTGAGCGTACGAGATAAGTAAACACTTACGATTGCTTTCTTTAAAAACGTGCGATATGTTAGCTGACTGAGCATGCATATCATATGAGCATGTCTACTTTTGTATAACTCAGTAATTGTCTTAGTAATCAATTAATACAATACATCATATGACATGGTACATCAGTATGTGCGGTATAATAGCCATGGGCTTACTATATAAACTTGATTCTATGGTCAAATGTGTGTGGATGTGATATATGGGCCTTAGATCTAATAGTTATTTCCTGACCGGAGCAGCCTTAATTGGCAGGTTACTACATGACATTATTAGTAGCGTGGGCCACCCAAGGTCAGACTCGGTCGGGCTGCTAGTATATAGATGGTAGCGTACAAGAGTCGGGGCACCAACATTGTATTACAGGTCACTCGAGACAACGCCAACCTTGCTGAGAAATGGTAATATCTTAGGTAGACCATACATGATAGTTATAACCTAAAAAAAACATTAATTTTCTGCATTAAAAATCTTAAGTGATTGTCTCTGGAAGTACACCTCTTATTTCAACAAAACGATATTTTTATGGTGTATTAATATGGACAACACCTTTTCCAAACCTTTGTCAAATTGCACGTTTATTTCTACTCAACAATAATTGGCTCATGTCGTACCTAACTTGGAGGTTTACTTACTAAGTCTTTAGACTATACAGTTATTACATCTTGTAAGAAATCTCTCTCTAGGAAGGGGAGAGTGGCTAGGTTGCCACTTCGGATTTATTTAAGACAGAGACCTACACGTTGTTATCAGGTTTCATTAAGTTATTGGTACTTCTATTAGTTGCTCAATGTTTGTATTCAAGAATAATGTATGCTTCTTATTATGGTTATTAAATTCCTCAGATTTATTAATTTCACATTCCTATGCATTTACTCTGATTATGCATAGAGAAGTGATTTCCCAGTTAGCTATATTGGGGTAATTGCTAATAACCCTGGTCAAGACTGAATTGGGGGCGTTACAGTCCATATTTGTGTTTATTTTGGAATTGGATCCAAAAGGCCAACAAATGACCAGCACAAACATGTACACATGGTGATCACGATCATACAACATTGTTAGAAGTGTAGGCCAACCAGAATAGGACTTGGTTAGGCACAAGTGTTGTACCAGAGGTTGTTTTTAGAGCGAACAAGCCCTATCAAAAATGGTAAGGGCTTGAATAAACCATATAAAGTTGAGTTATGACAGTATAATCATAATTAACTTTATATGACAGTATAATCATAATTTATCATGTACTTACATCTACATTGCATTGCATATTTTTTATTGATATCAATTGTCTCTTATACAATGATACTTTTAATGTGAAAAAACTTCTTTCTTTCTTTTTTTTTTTTATTATTTTTTTTTATAAATAAAAAAAAATTAAAAAAAAAAAAAAAAAAAAAACCATGATTTCACATAATGGATAATTGTCTTGCAAGTGACTTTAACTCGCTAAATCGTGAAGTTACGCTTGATTTTTCTTTCTACCTGTGAAACATAATGGTGTTACCTGTGAAACATAATGGTGTTTTGCTGCTAATTAGCAGCTAAAATAGTGATCTTTCTACCTGTGAAACATAATGGTGTTTTGCAGCTAATTAGCAGCTAAAATAGTGATGCCTTTGAGACGTTTTGTACTTGTAGAGGATATTACCAATAACCAATATCATCTTTGAGGTGCTTAACCGTAGTTGTTTGATTTATACAGAGTTAACTGGATAAATAAATGATAAATCCCTTGGGAGTTATTTACGTTATGAATATGTCTTTAGACCTTAGCCCCATGATCAAACCTTCTACCATTCGCATCATTTTATCCTTGTCAATAAAGTATGAGCGGTAGATTCGACAATTAGATACCCAATGCATTTTTCATGGATCCTTAGCCGATAAGGTTTACATAGAACAACCTGGGAATTTATTGACGAAGTCAATCCTGATTACGTGTGTCGTCTAATGAAGCCATCTATGGCTTAAAACTTAAGAGGTTTCAATGGATCAACCTCAAAACTCTATAAATGAGAAGTATGGTTCACGGTTTTTGGTATCCTGCCAAAACCCACATTTGTTTTCATGTATTTCACTATGAAAAGGATTTTGCCTGCTTCCGATATTTTCTAATGCCCTGTCCAAAAAAAAAATAAAAGATAAAAGATAAGAGACAATCTCATAATAGCCCTTCCGAAAGGGATTTTTTTTTTTTTTTTTCTTTCTTTCTTTCTTTATTTCCTTTTTTATTTGGAATGAATTAAGTAGACAGATGAAAGTAAGTTAAAGAGTGACCAAGTTGAAGCAGGCAATTAATCAAACACCTACAGAGTTAATCTCCAACCCACTCCCCCCATCCAAAAATAGAAAATGAAAAATCTACAAAAATCCACAAACAAGAGCTGCGCCTCAAATCAGCTGACAAAAGCTTTGGGTGATGGCCTGCTCAGTAGCTTTGGCTGGGACTAAGAGGACCGCCATGCAAAGCGCGAAGGCGCCGCGCCGCGCGCTCCCGAGGGTTGGTTGGCTCAGCAGCAGAGACGCAGTGAGCGATGGTTACAGACACAAGCAGCACTCCCAAGCACAACACTGCATAGCACTGGCGACCCAATTTTCCCAACAACCCACCCGATATCTCCATCTCTCTCTCTCTCTCTCTCTCTCTCTCTCCCTAGCTTTATAATGCTTGAAATTGGAGTATATAATGAGGATTGAAGAATGGTATAGGGGGAAAACAGGGGGCAGAGGGTAGAAAAGAGATGGGCGCGCGTGGGAAAGAAGTGGAAATCTGGGGATTTGTGGAGGCAATAGTTGTCGTTTAGCCGCAGATATAGTGAGAAACAGGAAGCTCCTTTACCTGCAACAATCTTTTACCAGAAATGAACACGACACAACCATCTTCTGCTCCTGTGTAACGCTTGGATCCATATCACACGCCATTTGTGCAGCCTTTTACCATTTTGTGGGTATTCGGTGGAGTTCGGGCATTGGTGGGTGCGCTTTGCTAGCTAGGCCCAACTAGAGGTGAAGATGGGCCTCACATTTTTTACTCAACTGTCTTTTTGCAACTAAAAACGACAAAGAAAATTTTTAAAAAAAATCCTAACAAAATTCAAAAAAAAATTGTAAAATCAATCCCGGTAAATTATCTAATTTATAATTAACTCCATATGATATTAAAATAAACTTAGAGCGTTAGAGGTCTATAAGGTATAATATCAACTTAAATAGAACACGCCTCATATTGTAAAATAGTAAAAAAGTGCAAGTATTAATATAATACCCTTAGATAAAACCATAGGATTATGTTTTAAAGTTAATGGTATTCCAAGATATTAGATCGATTTAGTGTTTGATGTTAGCTTTTTTTTTATTTTTTTTTATTTTTACACGTCCGCACAAGAGGCAAGAGATTCGAACTACTAACTTCCAATTCACGAGGCATCCGATTAAGTTACCATTTAGAAACGACTCACAGGGATTCTCAATCCTTAATTCTTTCGGCTTTTGGAAGGCTCACATTAAAATTCTGACTGTTTACGTACGGTAACAAATTAATTGTATGCAATATGAACTTATATATAATCATTATAAATGTCTAATTTTCCCCAAAATTTTTCATTTAGAGAATGTCAATTAAGCACTATACAAGAATATCAAGCAAATAAAGAACTTGGATTCGTACGAACATGACTCCCATCTTCGTCATCATCTCCAACCAACGAAATGTAGGAAAATTCCCACATGATCCTTTTTTTTTTTTTTTTTCCTATTGTTTTAATCACAAACTTGTTCTTTTATCAAATGAAAAGTCCTTTGGTGGGCCGATATCAATTTGGTGTTCCAAGCGGTCTGTTTGTGGAAGCGGAGCCACTTGACTTGAGTTCAGCTCTTTTACATCATACTCAATATAATTCCTTTGGCCCATTTGGTGGCCGTTGTGATGCGAGGATGAACCCTCGCCGACCAGGTGGTGGTGGTGCGAGGGGGACGGAGATTCAGTTTCCCAATGCTCAATGTCAAAATTGGATCGTCTCGGTGATGTGTGGAGGCTGTCCGCCTCGCTCCGGTAGTGACGGAGGAGGTGAACCGGGGACATGTGGTGGGACGGGGTGGCGGGTCTGCTAGACATCGGGGTCCCCATCACCGAGCCCTTGTTCTGCTTTAGGTTCTTCCTCGCCGTGTGGTGCCAGTTGCGTAGAGCCGCCGCCACTCTTTCGTTGAATATGGTTGGTTTCATGGATGAACCCATCTACTCATATCATAACAAAAAGAAGAATCAGGCTCGATCTGCATGCAATATTGAACTCTTTCAATGCATATTTTGATCAAAAATAACTTTGTTACCTGTGTTACAAGGGCATAGAGTGGGAGAGTTACGTAGCTGCACAAAATTTGTATGAGGACCCTGATAAAAGAGCCAACATTTTTAATTGTATTAGAACATTTGAATTAATTTAATTTCACAATCATAAATATAGAAAGTGATAATTAATGAGACGTACCCCATTGAGATTCTAATGACAATATCCTCAGTATGGTCGTGGAAACAAGATTTCAACCCGAATTCATACTGAAAAATCATAACAGTAATTATCAATATTACTTAATTTAAATAATTTTTCACACGTACTATTGAAGTGTTAAGCATATATATATATATATATATATATATATATGATGGTAGCTTACCCAAGCCCATGCAAAGAAAGCAAGCTGAAAGGCATTCTGAAACGGCAAAGACAAAGATGGGAAAGAATTATTAGCATACTATGATGGTGGATTAAGTAAAATTAATAGTAATAATATTATTTAGTAGACCGATATATATACTAGGTAACATGTCAATGAAAATTATTATACGATTGTTATACTAGTGATGAAGGACGGAGGGGAGGGAGATTGGTATTGGCCATGGCCCCTCTCCAATTCCTAACAACAACAAAATTTTAAGGTAAATAATAATAATAATAATAATAATAAATCAGCCCACCGACTCCTAGTAACAATTTTTTTTGACTCCTGACCCCTAACCATAGTAATTTCTGGCTCCGTCACTGCTAGTGATAATCTTAAATATCATTTTCACGACTACATTATTAGATTGTATGACAGTTGTATAAGAGTATTTCTAAATATTTAGCGTTATTTATGTAAGAAATTAAGGCAAAGAATTATGGGAAAAGAACCTGAAAGAGAACAAAGTTTATGAGGTAGAGAATGAGGCGAGGGCGGTTGAACCAGAAGAGTTCGTCACCTGGCTGCACCACTGGCACCCCCTGCACAACCTCTCCTCTCTCCTGGATTCTCAATGCCATTTTGGTTATGATCACCTGTAGTTTCGTCCCCACCAGTAGGATGATCTGCAGCCATATTTAGCCGTTAGATCATCTGCTAGCTAGCTGCTATAATTATATATTATATCAGACATGTGATGGATAGGAGAGATATATAATTTGCTTACAAGCAATGGGATAAATGGCAGCCATAGATAAGATTTCCAGCCTGCAAAACAAGCAAGACAACTTAGTCAAAAAAAAACAAAAAAAGTTCTGAAACTTTTCACATTTTTCATCCTCTCATGATTCAAATTAATATTCTTTACCCACCGTGAGTGTTAAAGAGTAAGAATACCACAGCGAAGAACCAGATCGGTGGGCTGAAATTGAAAAGAAAAAATGATTAATTGTTAGACTTGAACATAAGGGTGTGATGGAGGAACAAGATCCTCTCTTTTGAACTAGATAATATCCAGTTAATTATATTAGAATGGTATTTTTGTCATTTTACTTTTTTATAGATAAAAATACCCTTCTAATATAACTAACTCGATATTATCTAATTCAAATAAACTGGAGATAATACTAATTCATAATCGAAAAGCACCAACCTAATCCCCACAACAACCTTGAAATCCTCCTCCAATGATCTCTTGATATACTTTTGGAAGTCAAATCTTTGGTGACTTTGAGGTGCCAAGTGTGCCTGAGTTTTTGCATAGAAATAATTAAGAAGATCGATAACAACATTATTTTTGAAATCGCAAATTAATTAGTAGAAAGATTACCATGATAAATCCATGTCGCAGAGTCAAGTAATCAACTTTAGGAACCGATCTAACAAACTGCCTGAAGAAACAAACCTGCAATAAATAAATAAATAAACAAGATTAGTGTGAAAACAGAGTTCGTGCAAAGAAAATGCCCTGTTAATTAATTAATTAAGATATTGGAGTAGGAAACATTGTTCACGAATCCAATGACAGTTCAAAAAAGTCAAATGCACGGTAAGAGGTTAATTACGTCGTTTTCTTTTTAACTGCCGTGTTATGACCGTTTTCTTCTGTTGCCTGAATTTGTATCCTTTGTTAGGTAACTGCTCCATGTGTAATGTGTGAAAAGTAGTTTTTTCACTTTTTTACGAATATCTAACTGAATACTCTAAATGAACCGGTGAAAAATCTTAGTTCTGATTGAAGTGGTCAAATCCCGCCCACATCATTATTGAATCGTCATAAACACATCAACTATGCATGATATATCCTTAGAAATTACGTACTTGGTGGTTCTTCTTTCAACATCCTATAATGGAGTTTCAACTTGAAATAATATTAATGAAGCCAAAGCCATTTAATTTATTAATTAGTTCGTTAATTATTACTAGTAATCATTACTCAATTAAATCTGATTCAACACTCTAATTTTTGGGGCCGAAGGCAACGAACTGATCGAATAGCACTATTCCTAGACAAAGTTTATCAATCCTCTAATCTAATGGTGTATATGTTGTACTACTAAAGAGGTCATTCAGACAATATAGAATATGGAGAGTCTAGAGATTTCAGTTTCTCTACCTAGCTCTACGGAAATGGAAAGCCCTATGTAACAGTTTATGATTTTCAACCTAAATACCATTGATAGGGATTGGATCTATCTAACGTCCCCATGTAAAGTTTGTGTGCAGTTTTATCGATTCAAAATTTAATTTTTGTGCTTTCCAACATTTCAGCATGATGCACGAGCGTGAGTTTTTAAACAGATCCAAATTTCTATTAATTTGTTGTTTGAATTACTAACAATCTAAGCAGCAAACGTAAAAAAGCTCTTAAGGAGTCGTCCGCTTGCCCGAACAAAAAGATGAACTATGTGAGACCTACTTATAAGCCCTACTGCTTGAATTATTGCTTGAATTATTAGCAATCTGAATAACATAATTGTTAGGATTTCTATTGCATTTTAACTGAGGAGGAAAGAATTGCTTACTATCCACATGAGGGCAGGTGTGTTGGTCCAGAAGCTTAAGTGCCTTCTCCCAAATGACGTGTCCCTTGCAAACCTAAATCGCTCTGGATCTGTCACACATGCAACACCACGTGTCACCATATATACAAACATGTATATATATATTTATATATATATATATAAAGAAAGAAATAGGCTAACCGTGAGAGAACTGGTACTCAGCAGTTCTTGTCTCTATTTCCCAATGCTTCCAACGCCTCATCTGTAGCCAAACAGCCCTTAATTGATTAATTATATATGAATATGAAGTAATTAAATAAGTAATTAAGAAGGATTAATTATTAATTACGTACCTTGGCTCTACCCAAAACCAGGGTGATGACGCAATAAAGCACGTGAAAAACAGCCAACACGAAGATAAATATGTGTAGTTGATGAATACCATCCGACGATACTAATGGGACTTTACCCTGCAAATTTCCATATCAAAATATTATTTCTTGGTTTTTTTTTTTTTTTTTTTTTTTTTTTAATAACAATCTAGACTGTCGATTTTCATATAGATTTTAAATGTTTAATATCTTGAAATTAGAAAGTTCTCACGTGATTAAAAAAAAAAAGAAAAATCAAAGTCGGTACTTCCGGGTAGAAGTGTCACAACTTAGATACCACATGTTGCCAACTTGTCATGTGTCCCCATTCTACACAACTCCATGAATTTATTCAAACATTTTGTCTCATACTT
This sequence comes from Corylus avellana, assembly GCF_965113065.1. NCBI lineage: Eukaryota > Viridiplantae > Streptophyta > Magnoliopsida > Fagales > Betulaceae > Corylus > Corylus avellana. The sequence continues at coordinate 17,014,630 of NC_142497.1, forward strand.
GTTTTGTTTTCTTTTGATAATCTAATCTTCTCTATATATAAAATTCTTCTCACATCGAAATTCATGAGTATATATATATATATGTCCAATTGATGTGTGGATGACAGTTGTTTTTACAGAAAAAATCTTAAAGAAAACACACCAATGTCGTATAAGTGTGGGACACACCTTGGCTACACATTTATCAGTGGAATTGGACGAAGCCGACGCCAAAAAGCGTCGGAAAGTTTCACCGGAGTTCGACAACATCAGTAGCTTCCGTCGATTGGAATCATCAGAATCCGTTTCCTCCAACTCGAGTTCTTTTTCCTTGCTGCATGGATGCCACGACGCTCCAACTTTCTGCGATACGCAAATATTCGATATTATCCCTTGTCCGACCGTTAGAAGCAAGGAGATAAATCCCAATAGCATAAGCTCTGCATCAAACAGAACACAAAAACAAAAATATTAATTAATTAATATCATGTTTAATTGATGAACACGAAGAGGTGCTGTGTTGTACGGACCTGATTTGATCTTTTCTAGCGCCTCATATAAAGCTCTTTTATGTTTCTTCTTCAGCCACTGCAAATTGGCGCAAGAAATTACTTCTATTATATTCCAACTCAGAATCACAAAAGCCCGATTAATTAATATTGTTGGAGATATTTATTTACCTTTCCTATAAGGTGGATGATGTGCTCGATGAATATCGATATTACGACCAAAACAAAACAGACGACGGCGACAGCCCATGTCGGCGTTTGTTCCAAAGATCTTCCTCCGCTGGCCCCTGCCATGATTCTCCGTCCTAGGAATCAGCAAAATTTTCTGGGAAGAAGGAAGTTTACAGGAAAACTAGGAAAACAGAGCATCCGAGGAATTTTATGAAGTAAAGCTTGGAAGATGAAGAAAACAGTATGCGTGAAGGTATATATAAAGAGAAATAGTAGGATTTAATTTGAATAGTACGTACAAACGAGGGAATCCAGCATGGGTATATTAATGGAAGTTTTTAGTTTATAGGGAAATGGAGGAAAGAGGAATGGAAGGAGCAAGTGGATTACTTTGACTTTTAAACGCGTGAGGACAGGGAGAGAGAAGACCGAAAGAAATTGATCATCTCTCTAGACTCTAGAGAGAGAGATAAAATAAAATAAAATCAAACAAAGTCTTTTATCTGACTAATGCGTACCATACAGGTGTGCTCTTACGAGAGACCCTAGTATTTGGATCAACAGTTAATCGTCACCGTCGAAAGTCATCAAGTCAACACCTTTAACATAGTTTTTTTTTTGGATGAATTTTTGCATGGTTTATTTTGTCAAAACGTACTTTTTTTTCTTTAATTTAATAGTTTCTTTTGTTGACACCGATTGGTAGACCATGGTTATTTTTGTCAAAAAGAAAAAAAAAACGTTTTAATTTTTAATTTGAAAAATATTGCACACACTTTCATTTCACACTCTTGAATGCACACGGGTAAAAAATACCATTAAATTTTAGATACAATGGTAATTATATATACCCCTCAACACTAAAACAACTCCTTAAAAATAAGCAAGTGACATGACATGATCAGACTCACATAACCCATTTAATAAATAGGTTGTGTAGGGTGTACCCAAATACGACTTACTTAATCCATTTGATCCATTCCATATTCTTTACATTTACGTTTATTTATTTATTTTAAAAAAAAAAAAACAATTGTAAAAGAAAGTATGATTGTAATATACGTAGTCACTTATGGGTTAAGCGGGTTAAATCCAAGATCGGCTCTTTTGTTAAACGGGTTAATCGACCTAAATTGATCCGAACCCAATAATACAAAACTATAATCCGTTGATTTCGTGTTGAATTAATATTGAGTTTGTGAATCAGATCTAAAATTAATTGCCCTCAATGCAGGATCTACCCATCGAAACACCTCAAGACCTAAGGTCACTTCTTTTATTTTTTTCACAAATTTAAAATTTAAGCAAGATTTTAAAGAATCTCAATCCAATAATTGAATTGAACGTAAGTTAGTTGCTTGTTTAACATTTAAAATGCAAGAAGGCATAAAAAAAGACTTTAATAAAAATAAAAAATAAAAGGATGGCTAAAGCATGATAGCTACTATACAGTCTATATATACAAGTAGTATAATCAACATTTAAGGGGGACTAAATTCACATATTTATGTTTCTTGACTTCTTCTCCCTCAAACGTGAATGTCTACACCTACATTAATATATTTTTATGGACATTTTTTCAACGTCTCATTAAAATGATCTTTTGGGATATTTTGTGGAGTTGCTTTCGCTATTTGTTTTATGAGAAGAGAAAGATATTAATACAATTGAAGGTGCCAACTCCGTGCGTATACAATCTCTCCGTTGAAAGATTGAAAACACAAAGAAAACGACACCAACGTTATTATTAAACGGTCCACATTAATATAATACGGTACGTGTCACAAGTTCGAAAAAAAAAAATGGGTTTTTGGATTTGTGGAGAAAAATTATGATGCAAGCAGAGAGCTACGCATAGCTGCTAAGTGGGTGCAGTCGGCTGATAAAAAAGGGTGGTTTTGTTGGATCTCTTTTCAAGCATGCTATGGGGCAAAAATTAAGGAGGTTTGCAATTTGGCCAGGACTTTTCTACTCTTCTCATCAACGATATGGACATAAGAATTTAGTTTGTAGGACCAGATTATATTATAACTTTTTTAGATGGGACCATCGTTAGTAAAATAAAATTAATTAATTTACATTTTTTTTATAAAAAAAAAAAAAAAATCATACATACTCTCCTTAATTTACCAGCCCCTTAATCAACGCTCAATTTGCAATATCAATCCCCCAATCTTTTAATGTAATTAATATACCCTATCAATCTAGCATTTGAATTGCAATGTTCCGTTTTGCCCATAAAACGATTATGACGTTTCGCATTGTCTGAATATGGAGATGGAGATGTGCTTATATGTATACTTACAGTTAAAGTTTTGATGGACATGATCCCATCAAAACTTTGCAGTTAAGCGAACTTATGCGATAGTAGTACCATGATAAGAAGTTTGGTTGAGGGAGCCAAAAACATATAATATTGTGTGTCAATGAAGTGGTGTGTTACAAAGATAAACGCCCTTAAAATCTATTGATTAACATGCACCCCATCCCCCGATGACAAAAATTTGTTACGATCTGATTTGTACTTATTTCATAAAAACTCATATAATAAAGTGACAGAACAATTATAAAAACATGTGAGAAGCACATGTTTTTTTAATAATTATGGGACACGTGTCACTTTTTTTTTAAGTTCTCTTTATTATATGTGTTTGTATAAAATAACTACAAATCAATTTGTAATATGTGTTTGTATAAAATAACTACAAATCAATTTGTAACTGCCCACCGCGAAAAAAATAAAAATGTTACCCAACCATCTTTTCATATAAATTTAATGGATCGACCATTAAATTTATAAACTCATGTAAGTATTACACAAATATAATGCTAAATTTATTCATTCACTGTATAAAAATAATTAAAATATTATTAAAATAATAAATTTTATCATTTCTCAAAAAAAAAAAAAAAAAAAACTCTCACTTACCGCGTTAGTCAAGACCCACAGCTAATCTATTGATTATAGATATGTAGGGTGCATTAACGTTTAAATTGAAAAATTAGGAAAACATCACATCAAGGACGGTAGATTGACCAGATAATTATATAATTTTCTCTATTATTTGTGGTATTTTCTTCTTAAACTTCTTTATTTGTATTAGACTTTTATATTTCGTTCAACATAAATAACATCCATTATTTAGGCATAGTGTTGTACGGCACGTTTGTTGTACTTGTCTAATTAGAACATTCTTCATGGAATCATGGACATGGATGGCCATGAAAAATAGAATGCTAATTGATTTTTTTCTTGTAACTATTAATATTTTATGTTTTCGTTCCCTTCCTCTCTTTTCCTGATGTAAAAAAAAAAGAAGACTTCATGTTTTTCTACCTGATCACTGTATGGTCTTCAGGATAGACAGAAATGGCGACCTGAGGTATGGGCAAACGTAAACTGCAGAGATTTTTTCGATGGGTTAATGACTAATTAAAAATCAATGGATTAATTCTGACCACTGGGTGGGCCCCAGACAACATGGTTGTAGCAGAAAATATGTGCGGTCCACAAAATGGTGCTCACCTTCTTCTTCCCTGATAACCCAATAAATCCAATTCAACGAATAGCTTGAAGTTGAACAGCCCCAAATACGCACACGGCAGTAGCAATTAAACGATGCTTTTCAGCATAAATGTCGAGGGACGGAGGAAGGGGGGGACTGGCAGGGCCCAGGGCACCCCCAAATGACAAATTTTTTTTTTTTTTTTTTTTTTTTAAGGTAAAACAATTTTTTTATGGTTAATTTTTTTTTTTTTTTGCTAATGAGCCCCTGCCCATTAAATTTTTTCAGCCATGGCCCCTACCCATTCTGGCTCCGTCCCTGAATTGTCGTGTTTCCATTTTCTTCTTCTAGATCTTGCACTTTTTTTCTGTCATGGTGAAACTATTATTCCACACTCATGGCTTGTGTGGCCACGTCTGAACCCGGACGTAGAGTCTGAATCTCTGACTCCAACCAAAAATCTCAATTGGTGGGCGATAGTTGCCGCGGGACCGACGACCCAAATCTTTCGTCATCTCTTTTTTTTTTTTTTTTTTAAATGGTTACCAATTTAGTCTTTTAATTAATCTAAAACCCTTTTTTTCTTTTTCTTTTTTTTTTTTTCTTTTTTTTTCAAAAATACTGCTTTTCTCTTTTAATTATATATCTTATATAGTGATATAACAAAAACACAACATGTATTTTGGGAAATTAAAAAAAAAAAAAAAAAACATTTAAATCAATATCAAAATCTAACTAAAAGACTAGAACAGGTATGGTAATGAAACTCCAAAATAATTTCCCCAACTTCTCGTGATTAAAGTAATCAAGCAAACAGATTTAAAACAAGGACAACAATTAAACTGGAAAACAAGTATTTTGTCTATCTGAGAAATCATTGAAAAAGGCAATAAAAGCAATAGAGGATCACTATGAAACTAGTGAAGAATACCTATGATGCTTAGGTCAATAAAGATAAACGTGAGAATAATTGGTTAAAGGAAAGAAAATAAGTGCACTTGAGAAATATGCTCCTCTTTTATATATGTATAGGTCACAAGGTCCCGTTAACCATGGGTTTTCTTCCCCACTTACTAGTTTCAGTTGTGGGTGGTCATCTCTAAGGATATTAGGGAAGTTACTCCGCTTGGCCCTTAATAGTTATGTATTGTCCAATCAAAAATCTCGAGAGTTACTCCGTGTGGGAGTGTGCAGTTTATTGACATCCAATATTTTTTGGATAAATAGGTCCTCCTAAATGTACTAAATGGTTGCTCTCTATTTCAAACCGTTTCCGGACTTAAGAGAGCCTTCAACGACTAAGTTCAAAGGTCCCTTCAATAATAAGTACATCAGTTCTCCTCCAACAATTCTCATGAGTGACTCAGTCTTTTAGTCAATCTATGGTAATTCTAATAAAGACGCTTGTCGTTTATGACTTCTTCGATTTCAATGGTTTAATAATTACTCTCAGGTAATAATTTCAATGGATGTTATTTTGTTGCTCTTTGATTTAGTTTCTCTAACTTTCTTCTTTTCTATTATTCTAATGATGTAGTTTTCTTACTCATCTTACCAAAAAAATAAAACATTATTAATAATATGAGCTCCATATAGAAAAAACATCATACCAGCAAATGATTATGTTTATTAACTTTGCAATGAGGCAATATATTTGCATTGAGATTTAATATTTTTTTAATGCTACTAAATAATTCATCATCAAATTACATGATGATATATCATATGTGGACGTGATGATTTCAAAACTTGAAAGTTCACTTCACGTATTGACCATTAAACAATTCTTCCTTAGCCCATATTTTTTTTAGTTTAGCCCCGGCCCTTAAGAAGCGGTCCAAAATTTTTTTGGCATAAATTTTTTTTAGGGGAAACTCTAGTTTAGCCATCTGAACTTTTACGCGATTTGACAAACTCCTCTCAAACTTTCAAATTTCTCACTTTGGACCCCTGAACTTTCAATTGCTCTTAATGTGGACCCTTCCATCAAATTTTAAACGTTACATGACGTTCATACCCTTGACTTTTGTATAAAATTTCAACTTTATACTTAATTCCAAAACATTTTTTTTTTTTAAAAAAAAAAAAACAAAACAAAACAAAAATCAGGAATATTTTGGTCTTTTTTTGGTATTTTTAAAGGCTAAAATTAATGGAGGGGTCCACATTTAGAGCAATTGAAAGTTCAGGGGTCCAAATTAAGAGATTTGAAAGCTTAGGGAGGTTTATCAAATCGCATGAAAGTTCAGGAGGTTAAAGTGAAGTTTCCCTAATCTTTTATTAAGAGATGAATACCAAGATGATGTGAAGTTTATTCATTGGAAATAATCAAATAATTAATAAAGAGAAATGCTATAACTATTAATAAATAAGCTTCACATCATTTTGATATCCATCTATTAATAAAAGATTTAGTACATCTAGCTAACATTTCTCTTTTTACTCTGTAGAGCCTCTCAAGTCCAAAAACGTGTCGAACTCGACGAACTGGGTGAACGTGAATAAATTCAGTAGCACAAATAATACCCTAAAAATTAATTTAACTTAGCCCACCGTCAAAGGTGACAAAGAAAACCCACCTCAGTCTTATTTTTATTTTCTTTCAAAAGAAAAAAAAAAAAAAGTTTTATTTTATGCTATACATTGTATTAGAAGTCTATATCTTTATTTATTTTGTTTACTTGTAGATTTTATACTCCAAAACATTAATTCCATAGCCAGCAAAAAAATCACGTGTGGGCACATGAATTAAATATTTAGTACAATTTACCAATGTATTAACTCACTGTTATTAGTCCAAAAAATTCATATTTTTACCTCAACTACAAAACAAAAGCATGAACATAAGTTTTCTACTCATTCTTTTATGTTGTCTATCGAAAGAGAAATTACTGAAAAATTTAGAACAGATTCAATTATTGATAATTTTTGGAATCTAAAAGAACGTCGTGTTTTATTTTAATAGGCAATTACATGGAAAAATAAAATAAATTAATAAACAATTATTTTGTTTTTTTTTTTTTTCCTTTCCTTAATAATAATTAAATAAATGCTATTTTATCTTTTTATATCCTAATTTAATCTTTAATTTAAATACATAAATTCAAGTCTTCTGTGTGCAGTGTGCCCCCTCAAAAGGGGCACCAGTACTACTATTATCCTCTTTTAAAGACAAATCTTTTTACACGGACACTTAAATCCATCTGGAATTGCATGGCAATTACGCAGAAAAAAAGAAAACAAGAAAAGTTTTTGGTTTTGTTAGTAAGTATTGAGTCACGATCACTATATATATAATAAGAACATGAAGAATTTACGATTTACGACTTGTTCTTTCACGTGACCATGTGGGTAAAAACGATCGGAAAAGAAGAATATTTATTCAAACCTAAAGGGTACGTAGTACACACATTTTTACTCCTTCCCACTGCCTACAAGACCAAGACCAAGACCAATATTACTCTTGCTCTTAATTTACTCACAAATAAAAGTCTTTCTCCACCAACCACCGTGGTCGTGATCCGGAAGCCGAGCATTTACAATGGGCTTTTTTATATTTAATTTTTCTCTAAAAATTTAACAAAAGTCATGAAAGCACCCATTTAGAACGGTCCTTGTATAAGCATGCGAAGAATGAGCTGGAATTAGTTGATATTAGTTAGTATATATAGAAGTTAGAAAGTCGTTTACTTTCTGTTAATTCAGTTGTATATAACAGTTAGTTAGTTATGTATAAGGCAGCTTGAATATGGTATATATACTGCAAGTGTACAAAGTATTCTTTACTTCAATGCAATATACAAAGATTTTCTCCTCAACTTTCTCTTTGATTTCTCTGTTTACATGTTTGTATTGCATTGTTGATACCTTGTAAATTAGTTTTTTAGTTAAATTTAGCTATTATGCCTTATTTTCTTGCTCCAGTAGTCCTTGTAAGTAGAAAATTTACTGCATTAACTTTTAAGTAATATTTTATTATTATTTTTTCTTTTTTTTTTTAATATTTTTTCTCTCATTCTCTCTCTCTCTCTCTCTTTATGGGGGAAGAAAAGGAAATTATAAATAATAAAATAATACCAAAAAATAATATTTAATTAGAGTAATAGTTAAAATAGATGTTTTGTTGGAGTGTGTAATGAAAAATTAGTAACTAAAATGAAAAAAGTTTTATTTTGAGTAGTTAAAATAAAAAACCTTGTTGAAGATGCTCTCCATTCGCTACTTTATATTTAATTCTTACATTCCAAGAGCCAAAAAACTAAAGTTATATAATTTTTTTAAGCTTATGTTTTTAACCACATCTCTCTTAATTGGTTTAAAACTAATAAATTAATAATATTTAACCAAAGTAGAGAAAAATATAGAGTCTGATGTTGGACTTATTTTAAAAGTGGCTCTCTAAACTTGATAAAGTAAAATTTTCTTCTCAAATTTAGCTTTTATTTGAATAGTTCATTGTGAATGCTCTTAGGATTGTCATATCTGTCTGGCGACCATCGTCATCAGACGACTGCAAGACTGCCTCACTTTTATTATTATTATTATTATTATTATTTTGTATATATATATATATATATATATATATATAAAGAAGAATTTTGAATTTTGAGAAGAGTTTTATAATTTGTTTTAAAAAATGGAAGAGTTTTTAGGGTTTTCCATAACTTTACCAAAGAACCCACGAACTTTCCAAAATAGGGAGGGGCCTGCGTCGGACTATGATTCCAGCAATTGGAGTTGCTGGTTAATTAATGCACGAATTGAAGTACACGGGAAAGTCGGACCCAAGAGGAACCATTGACCATCCAAATCACATGACTTATCTTTTACTCTACTGCAGTAGTTGCCTTCACATTTAGCTAAAACAAAAGTGTAGACAATTCCAGGAATTATATATATATATATATATATATACTACCCTAGTGAGTGATTGTCAATTTTTTGGTAGTTTAGAGGGAACATTGTTATAATTAAAAATTGGAAGGAGAGGAAGATTGTTAATTGGGTGGTAGTTTGAGGGAGGTAATGAGACTTTTTCCAAAAAGTATTTATATGTACTAATTTCTTATTAGGTGATACTCAACTATATAAATTATTTTAGAAAACTTCATTAGTAACTTAACTAATCCTTTTGAAGTAATAACACATATATTGCTAGTGTTTTTTCTTGGTATCGGAATAACACATATACCTACTAACGGTCATAATGTAATTAGATTGTATATGTGACGTTATTTTGATGGAGCAATTAACTCTATCAAGTGATTGATTTATAAAAGAAATCATTTTCTCACAAAAAAAAAATTGAAATTAAATGAAAACTAAGAGAAAATCAAGAAGGATATCTATAAACATTAAACATATATATTGAATTAATTACTTAATACAGCTTAAGATCTCATTTTCAAAAATAAAAATAAAAAAATCCACTTCATAGCTAATGGAGATTGAATTTTTATCTCTAACATTCTACTCTATCCTATTTCCTTTTTAATTCTTGTTTCCTCCTCTCCTATTCTATCAATATGTTAACAAAAGTTATTACATATATTTTTTTCGGGATATTGTTCCAAGTTTAATCACTTATTGTGAAAAGAACTAAATCATATGGAGTCACTCGTACGTGCTGGTAACCTTCGCATCCATCTCTACCCGGAACCCATCAAAATCCTTAAACACCCCCAACATATTCACATTTTCACACTTAATAAATTATCATCAAACTTTGAGTGCCCCATAAGTCATGGCCGGCGTAGGAATTCAAGAAAATGAACACAAAACTGTTGTTGACGTGTAGAAGTTAGTTATGATTTAGGAAGTGAATCGACATTAACATTGATGATGGTGTCCCCATGTCTGTGCAAAATGTCAAAGCACTTTTGATTTGAGGTGTAGTTGTCCCTCTATCTCCACTGTTCTTGACCTAAAGTCTATGAAATTTTCCCAAAAGGTGAAGATGCATGGAAATGAGAGACAGAAGCTTGAGAAGGTACATCGTTTTTTCTATGGAAATTGGAAATAATTGAACCATATATTTGAATTGTGGCCCACAATATAGTGATATTTGATTTGTATTTGGGTCTGAAACCAATTAATTGGAATATGTATATTAACGGGGTATTTTGAAGATAAAAGATTTTAAAAGATTTTAAAGATTCTTTAAAATAAAATAAAAAATTCTTTATATATATATATATATATAAAATAAAAAAATAAAATAAAAGATTTTAAAGATTCTTTATATATATATATATATATATATAAACATCTTTGCAATTTTTTTTATTATTATTAAAAATGGGGTATTTTGACAAAATTAACGAAAAATCCTAACGGAATTGAATAATTGTAAGAAATTAAAAGTTCGATACCCTCAATTGAGAGTTTTTGAACTTTGGGATGTGTTTTCAAAACCCTTAAAAGCTCAAGAAGATTTTATAAAGTTTTCCCTATTTTTTAATATGTGAAAAATATATGTTTTTATAATAAGTTTGGCAAATTGGTCAAATTTCGTACCTGGTGAAGCCATTTTTACTCTTAAGAGCATTTTCAATAAGCTCTCTAAAATTTACTTTCAGTCCAAATTTGTTTAAATTTTACAAAAAGCAAGCTCTATCAACTTTTCCTCACATTTAGCATGTATTTGTTCGCGTATCCATATAATTTATTTACTATTTCTCTCTGTTTCTTTAATATTTTGTTCTTTCTTTTTCTATTTCTTCTTTCCCTCCAACGATTTTTGGGTTTCCCACCTCTCTCTCCTTTCAAGCAAGGGTTTTTGTCATTGACTAACATACTTGTGTGCAAATACACATCTTTATACACTGCACGTGAATATACTAGCTTCAGAATGAACTAGAGAGAAAGTTATTCACTATAGCTGCGTACCTATTTGTTATTATTAATTTTTGTCAGTTGTCTAGGTTACATTACATACATATGCAGTTTGTATACATATGACCATTTTGAGTTAGAAAAATATATAACCATTTTAAAAAAAAATCACCGTTAAAAAAAATAAAAAAAAATAAAAAAAGACTGTTTGGAAGAAATACAGTCGAAAAAAATACAATCCTTATAAAATAATAATAATAATAATAATATTCTAAATGATATAGAAAAATAATAGGTAATGTGGTATTCTTCAAAACTCATTAGTTAAATTAGATAAAGTGAGTTTTGGTTATCCATTTAGAGCTTGTTTGGAATTGCATTTGAAAAATAGAGCTTTTAAGTCAAAAAATGCTTTTTGGCAAAAGCTTCATTTTTAAGTTTTTGCCAAAAGTGCGTTTTAACTATTTTTAGGCTTTTTAGACCTTTAAAAACACTTTTAATTTTTTTTTATCAAACAAATACTTTCTTCTTTAAATAAACTTTTTAAGTGTTAAATACACTGTTAGACCTCTTAAACAATCTCAGTCGGGCTTTAACAAATTTAATGTTTCAAAAGGTTGACAGGGTCCTTCTGATGGGCCAATTTTGGTTTTGCCCAATGAGGCCCATGTATAAGGATGGATAACTAAAACGTAGCACACACTGGGCCATCTCTTTTGCATTGAGCAACTGATATAATTCACGTAAACCTATCCGAGATTGAAATAAAATTAATTATAGGAAATAATAAAAGAGAAAAAGAAAGAGATAACCGCTTAGGGCAATTGTAGTTTTTCTTTTGTAAATTACGACACCGCATGAATTTCCTTCGAGAGATTTGATAGATTAGATAAAAATATCAAATACAATAGAGATGATGGGTGCGTTTGGAATTACGATTTCGTAAGAATAATCTATATTTTTAAAAGATATTGTAAAACGCAAGGCGTTTGGCATTGCGATTTACAAGCACTTAATCTAAAATAAGAAAAAAATATATATGATTTCTAGAAACAGGTTAGGAGGTGCTTATTTGAAAAAGCACGAATTTAAACTAAAATCACGATTTCGCATAACAAATATTTGATAAAATGTATTTTTTAACATATTTTACCAAACGCCTTTGCGATTTTAAAAATGCAATTTTTAAAATCCCACTTATTGAAACCGCAATCCCTGAAAACATTATATATTTAATTGAAATCAATTCCATAAACTTTTCCATTTATTTTAACTCAACGCCCACCCCTCACCACCGAAATTCACACCCACCTTCGAGCCCTCAATACTAAAGTCTCAAAAACCAACCAAGATAGTGGTATTGGTGGTTTTATCAACGAGTATTTTGTTAAGAAAATACAAATTATTTTTGGGTGTTTCAAGTTAAACCTTTAAGTGTCTGCTTCTTATTAGAGATGCAAAAGTTATTCTCATTCCGTTTGATGAGGAGATTTCAACTTATTTTAGAGAGAGATAATTATTACAAAAGATATCATTGATTCACTGATTACAATTATTAAAAATGTTAAGAAAATCATGAAAATATGTAGAATATTTGTGATCCTATCAAAATCAATTCATCCGTTATGTTTCTAGTATAACGGAAAAAAAAATACTTGACGAGCCTCCTCTAACTGCTCATGGGAACCTGTTTTGCCGCCCATTCTTGAACTCAGAAACTTTCAAAATCTGCATAAAAAGACCATTTTTATGCTTTCAACTCTCACCATTCCAAATATTTCAATCCCAATTCACCTTGCAATGGATCCCAATTCTACCCCATTTCCAGGTAATATTTCTTTTCCCCTTTCCTTCTCTGTTTTTCTGTTTAATTTGCTTATCAAATCACTCATATTTCTTCTCCAAAGCAGGCAAATCTCATCCCTCAAAACCCAAAACTACTAGAAAACCCACTGAACTTCCAATTTCTAGGTAATCAGTTCTTCTTCTTAAAGTTTTTTTTTTTTTTTTACCAGATTTCTCCTTCTCTGTTTCCAGGCAGAGGCGGGTGTTTGGTACCGTTTGCAACGACAACGTACCGGTAATCACTGTAACCCAAAAGCCTACAACCAAACCCTCAAGTGGGGTTCCTCAAAAGCAACCCAAATCGACCAAACTGAAGAATTCCCCTGAAAAAGCAAAACCCAGATCGAAGAAAAAGAGTGTTCGCTTTCCTGAGCAAGCCGAGGAAAAATCTGCAGAGAATGTGGAGGCGGTGAATGTTGTTGCGCCGGGGACTCCGGTGGCTTCGCCTGCTCAGACTGGGCTTAAAATTCCAGGCACGCCGTACCAGAGTGCGGAGAATTGCAGCAAATGCCGGTTCGATAGGCTGGAGACGTCGTCGTATTGGCTTGCTCAGATCAAGTTGGCGGAGTCCGTAGGGAAGCATTTCGTGTCGGTTGCTTTCTTTCGACTTGCCTTCGAATCCAGCGCAGAGGTTTGCTGTTTCTCATAATACTTCATGTTTTCTGTCTTTGCAAGTTTGTGCTTTGTTTCCAATTTACCTTCTTGTAAGAAAACCATTTTTTTATAAATTTGACACGAATTCAATACAAAATTTGATATATGACCCGTTAAATTAAATGGGTTATGTTAGAGTTGACTTATATAATTTTATACTCATGTCTTAACACAACCTGAACTCAACACACGACACTAGTATTGACAATTGTTTACACGACCTTTGAACTCAATAAGAATCCAACACGAAATTAACAGAAAGGGTTTAATTAAATATGTCAGTTTATGATTAATCTATATAGACTAATACTCATGTCTCAACATGACCTGAACTTGATACTCGATCATGAATTGACACTCCTAGTTTGAATCATTCTTGGTACCAATTTCAATTTGTACTTAAATTTTCTATCGACACATTGAATATTTAATTGAAATTGTGATAAATTGTAGAGTTAGTATTCGAACTCAAGATCTGTTTTATAATGCCATGTTAAATCACAAATTATTCTAATCGTACAATGAATAATCTAATGATTGTAACATGTTAATCTACTCGAAAGACTTGTAGAGATGTTTTAATATATCTTCAACACATAATCATTTTATTATGGTTAATTACTTGATAAGTTATTAAGAATAACTTGTATATGGTCTTAAGATACAGTGTTTTTAGTGTATTTTCACCGTAAAAACAACTCTATTATTGAATCCAAGTCCTATGTTTAGAGTCTTTTGCCAAGAGTCACTATTCAAACGTCACTAAATCAATAGTGGCGTTTTTTGAGCTTAAAACGTCATCTTTGAAGGGTCACTATATGGATTTTTTTTGTAATTAATTTTGTATTTGTTAATGGTGCGTTTAGCCCATTAGGAGCCTCCGTGTTGAGCTTAAGCGGTATTTGGTACGACACGGCTATCTATCTGAGCAGACAGAATGGAAAGAAGTTTGTGTTGGCTATGGATTATTGAAGGATGGAAGCAACACAGCAGCTATTGAACAATCCGGGACAAGGCAACCTTGATCAAGGACAGACCAATTAAGGAACATTGATCGGTTGAAGAGGCTTGAAAACAAAACAAATTGAATCTGCTTAATTATGTTTATAGAATCTAGAATGTGTACCAAATATTGTCGGAAAGTAATACTACTCTTTACTTATCACATCCATGTTATACTGGTTAAAGTTACGTATTTTAAGTGGCTTACATTTTTGCTTTTTTAAGGTGATTAATATAAAAAGTCACTTAAAATACTTCACGTTAGCCGATATAACATAAATATAATAAATAAAAATGGAGAATAGCAACATTTATCCGTGTTTCTCATTCTAATAGCTACAATATTCTAGTGTCTTTGTTTTTAACACCTATTGATAACTCAACATAACTCTTACATGACAATATTGAAATAATTAAAGGACACAAATTTCCTCCAAATCGGTTTAGATGAAATTTTCTTCAACCTACTCTAATAAGTGGTAAGTGTCGTTCAACATTTTTAGATTTAAAAAAAAATTAATGTTTGGCTTCCTAGTGCAATGACAATAAATGACTACTAAAATATTAAAGAAAACATATAAGGGATGACACTTGTCACTTATTAGAGTAAGTTTTAGGAAACTTCTGTCCATAAAAAAAAAAAATGATATTGATAACCAAATTGATAACAATACTTAAATGTGTAATACAACAATTTCTAATAAAAAACACAAAAAATAAAAATAAAAATAGAATCAAATTTTATTTTTACAAATATCTTTCATCCATAGGTCAATGAAAAAATATTGATACAAAATTAGAAGATTCTATTAAAAAAAAAAAAATCAAAAATCAAAAACTACCCTAAAGCCCCCTTCATTGCCAGCTTTTGTATATTTATACACTTTCAATGCTTGTCGGGTCCAAGTACTTTACATAATAATTTCAAAGCTTGACTTGCACTCTACAACTTGAATTAAAAACAAGCAATATTTTTCCCTTTTCTCCTCCCATAATGAAAAAATAATAATATATATATATATATATATATATATATATATATATATATATATATAGGCTTCGATGGAGATAGTTGCACTTGCACACCAATTTTTAATCGGCAATAATAATTATTAAATTGATACTTACAAGATCAAACAAAGTCTGATCACGTGGTTTCTTCACTTTTGACTTCTGTAAACATCCATTGGGTACTGTTTCCTTCATTTTAGAAGAACTCTTCTCGATCTCTTCAGATTAATGTTAAAAAGTATTGGATGAATTTTTCAACTTGTGGAGCTATTTATATGACTATGATGAGACTTGTAAATTTGTAATAAAACAAAAATAAATATAAAAAAATTGCCACGTCAATAGCAAGAGACTACCTGAATTTTTTTTTTTAAAAAAAAAAATTAATTAATATACTCAATTTAAGGAGTTGATTGCAAAAATTATAGTGTTCTAGAAATATTTGGCCGAATAATTATATAATATTGAGTTATAATAAATAAACATCACGTCCTTAGACGTAATGCTTGTTGGAATATTTTATATTTTTTAAATTAGGTTTATTAATATTTTCTTTAATAAGTTATTTTTCTTTATGTTAGAATATTTTTATTCTCCGTTATTATATTTTTTTGTAAAGTTTATTCTCTTTCTTATTTAGTTTAGGCCTAGCTACTTTAAAATTTCTTTATCACTATTCATTGTCTCTCTATAAATAGAGAGTTATGTAATATTGTTTGATATATTAAAGATACAAGATGTAGCTCATACGTCTCTCTCTGCTTCCGCTCTCTTTTTTTTTTTTCTCTTCCATATTTTAGTATTTTATATTTTATATATATTTCAACAATGCTTATGAGATACCAACGCCAAGTAACTTACGACTCGAGATTGAGAGCCTCATTACAATTGGAAGCAGCCCACCTATTCGATCTGTAAAGTGTAAATGTTGTAACATGTCTTCATCTGCAATTAATAGTTCTATCACGTTAGGGAATACTACATTTTATTGGATTAAAACTTTATCAATATATATAGGGTAAAATCCACTTAACCCTCTCAAACTACCATCCCAATGATAATCTACCCCTCAAACTATCAATTACGACAATTTTGCTCCCCAAACTACCAAAACAATGATAATGTACCCCAAATGCTAGCAAAATGACAAAATTACCCTTATAGAATTTTCAATAAGACAAAAATACCATTAAAAACTTGAAAAATAAATAAAATTTAGCATTTTGTTTTTATTTTAGTAAGGTTAATTTTGTCATTTTTTTAAAATTTGGGCTACATTATCATTGTTTTGGTAGTTTTGAGGGTAAATTGTCGCAATTGATAGTTTGTGGGGTACATTGTCATTAGGGTGGTAGTTTGAAGGGGTTAAGTGGACTTTACCCATATATATATATATATATATATTCAAATGTTTCATAAATTGTCTTTGTCATTCTATAAAAGTGGTTGAAATTAATTAATATTCGTGATGGACCATAAATTGAGTATTGATGGGAGCTTCTTGAAGGACGCTTGGGCCCACAATCTCAAATTGTCGCTCATTTTCTATGGCTATATGACCTGAGTTTGAACCGTTCAGAGGATGTTTACTTCATCGACTCTCCCAGCTCCCTGTGTTTGACTATCACCTGTCCTCTCTCCCTCGCTTCAATATTTATGGATGCTTTAATTTGCCCACAATCTCAAATTGTCATCCCTCTCATGTGCTTTTGTCCAATTAAAACTAAGAGGGACATCAGAATAATTGTGATAATTATGATTACCGCCCTACTTGTTCAGATAGGTGAGATTCATGTATATCTGCTTTCTCAAAATTATCGGCCAGAATTACTAGGAATTCGGACAGAAAATTATTAAGAATTTGAATCGCATCTATTAACAATTTGAACAAACAATTACTAGGAATTTGAATATGTTTGTGTCTAACAACGGTGACCAAAAAAATTAGCAAACATTATTGTGTTTACTGTCATCGAAAGGGACATCAGAAAAAGTGCCCTTCTTCTATATATGTATGACATTATTGTGTTTACTGTCATTCTTTTATGTTGTCTATCGAAAGAGAAATACTGAAAAATTTAGAACAGATTCAATTATTGATAATTTTTGGAATCTAAAAGAACGCCGTGTTTTATTTTAATAGGCAATTACATGGAAAAATAAAATAAATTAATAAACAATTTTTTTTTTTTTAACCTTTCCTTAATAATAATTAAATAAATGCTATTTTATCTTTTTATATACTAATTTAATCTTTAATTTAAATACATAAATTCAAGTCTTCTGTGTGCAGTGTGCCCCCTCAAAAGGGGCACCAGTACTACTATTATCCTCTTTTAAAGACAAATCTTTTTACACGGACACTTAAATCCATCTGGAATTGCATGGCAATTACGCAGAAAAAAAGAAAACAAGAAAAGTTTTTGGTTTTGTTAGTAAGTATTGAGTCACGATCACTATATATACAGTAAGAACATGAAGAATTTACGATTTACGACTTGTTCTTTCACGTGACCATGTGGGTAAAAACGATCGGAAAAGAAGAATATTTATTCAAACCTAATGGGTACGTAGTACACACATTTTTACTCCTTCCTACTGCCTACAAGACCAAGACCAAGACCAATATTACTCTTGCTCTTAATTTACTCACAAATAAAAGTCTTTCTCCACCAACCACCGTGGTCGTGACCCGGAAGCCGAGCATTTACAATGGGCTTTTTTATATTTAATTTTTCTCTAAAAATTTAACAAAAGTCATGAAAGCACCTATTTAGAACGGTCCTTGTATAAGCATGCGAAGAATGAGCTGGAATTAGTTGATATTAGTTAGTATATATAGAAGTTAGAAAGTAGTTTACTTTCTGTTAATTCAGTTGTATATAACAGTTAGTTAGTTATGTATAAGGCAGCTTGAATATGGTATATATACTGCAAGTGTACAAAGTATTCTTTACTTCAATGCAATATACAAAGATTTTCTCCTCAGCTTTCTCTTTGATTTCTCTGTTTACATGTTTGTATTGCGTTGTTGATACCTTGTAAATTAGTTTTTTTAGTTAAATTTAACTATTATGCCTTATTTTCTTGCTCCAGTAGTCCTTGTAAGTAGAAAATTTACTGTATTAACTTTTAAGTAATATTTTATTATATATATATATATATATTTTTTTTCTTTTGTTTTAATATTTTTTCTCTCATTCTCTCTCTCTTTATGGGGGAAGAAAAGGAAATTATAAATAATAAAATAATACCAAAAAATAATATTTAATTAGAGTAATAGTTAAAATAGATGTTTTGTTGGAGTGTGTAATAAAAAATTAGTAGCTAAAATGAAAAAAGTTTTATTTTGAGTAGTTAAAATAAAAAAACCTTGTTGGAGATGCTCTCCATTCGCTACTTTATATTTAATTCTTACATTCCAAGAGCCAAAAAACTAAAGTTATATAATTTTTTCAAGCTTATATTTTTAACCACTTCTCTCTTAATTGGTTCAAAACTAATAAATTAATAATATTTAACCAAAGTAGAGAAAAATATAGAGTCTGATGTTGGACTTATTTTAAAAGTGGCTCTCTAAACTTGATAAAGTAAATTTTTCTTCTCAAATTTAGCTTTTATTTGAATAGTTCATTGTGAATGCTCTTAGGATTGTCATATCTGTCTGGCGACCATCGTCATCAGACGACTGCAAGACTGCCTCACTTTTATTATTATTATTATTATTATTATTATTATTATTTTGTGTATATATATATATATATATATATATATATAAAGAAGAATTTTGAATTTTGAGAAGAGTTTTATAATTTGTTTTAAAAAATGGAAGAGTTTTTAGGGTTTTCCATAACTTTACCAAAGAACCCACGAACTTTCCAAAATAGGGAGGGGCCTGCGTCGGACTATGATTCCAGCAATTGGAGTTGCTGGTTAATTAATGCACGAATTGAAGTACACGGGAAAGTCGGACCCAAGAGGAACCATTGACCATCCAAATCACATGACTTATCTTTTTCTCTACTGCAGTAGTTGCCTTCACATTTAGCTAAAACAAAAGTGTAGACAAATCCAGGAATTATATATATATATATATATATATATATATATATATATATATAGTCATTGTCAATTTTTTGGTAGTTTAGAAGGAACATTATTACAGTTAAAAATTGGGGAGAAGAAAAATTGTCAATTGGGTAGTAATTTGAGAGGGTAATAGACTTTTTCCAAAAAGTATTTATATGTACTACTTTCTTATTAGATGATACTCAACTATATAAATTATTTTAGAAAACTTCATTCGTAACTTTACTAATCTTTTTGAAGTAATAACACATATATTGCTAGTGTTTTTTCTTGGTATCGGAATAACACATATACCTACTAACGGTTATAATGTAATTAGATTGTATATGTGACGTTATTTTGATGGAGCAATTAACTCTATCAAGTGATTGATTTATAAAAGAAATCATTTTCTCACAAAAAAAAAAATTGAAATTAAATGAAAACTAAGAGAAAATCAAGAAGGATATCTATAAACATTAAACATATATATTGAATTAATTACTTAATACAGCTTAAGATCTCATTTTCAAAAATAAAAATAAAAAAATCCACTTCATAGCTAATGGAGATTGAATTTTTATCTCTAACATTCTACTCTATCCTATTTCCTTTTTAATTCTTGTTTCCTCCTCTCCTATTCTATCAATATGTTAACAAAAGTTATTACATATATTTTTTTCGGGATATTGTTCCAAGTTTAATTACTTATTGTGAAAAGAACTAAATTATATCGAGTCACTCGTGTTGGTAACCTTCGCATCCATCTCTACCCGGAACCCATCAAAATCCTTAAACACCCCCAACATATTCACATTTTCACACTTAATAAATTATCATCAAACTTTGAGTGCCCCATAAGTCATGGCCGGCGTAGGAATTCAAGAAAATGAACACAAAACTGTTGTTGACGTGTAGAAGTTAGTTATGATTTAGGAAGTGAATCGACATTAACATTGATGATGGTGTCCCCATGTCTGTGCAAAATGTCAAAGCACTTTTGATTTGAGGTGTAGTTGTCCCTCTATCTCCACTGTTCTTGACCTAAAGTCTATGAAATTTTCCCAAAAGGTGAAGATGCATGGAAATGAGAGACAGAAGCTTGAGAAGGTACATCGTTTTTTCTATGGAAATTGGAAATAATTGAACCATATATTTGAATTGTGGCCCACAATATAGTGATATTTGATTTGTATTTGGGTCTGAAACCAATTAATTGGAATATGTATATTAACGGGGTATTTTGAAGATAAAAGATTTTAAAAGATTTTAAAGATTCTTTAAAATTAAAAAAAAAATTATATATATATATATATATATATATATATATATATATAAAATAAAAATAAAATAAAAGATTTTAAAGATTCTTTATATATATATAACATCTTTGCACTTTTTTTATTATTATTAAAAATGGGGTATTTTGACAAAATTAACGAAAAATCCTAACGGAATTGAATAATTGTAAGAAATTAAAAGTTCGATACCCTCAATTGAGAGTTTTTGAACTTTGGGATGTGTTTTCAAAACCCTTAAAAGCTCAAGAAGATTTTATAAAGTTTTCCCTATTTTTTAATATATGAAAAATATATGTTTTTATAATAGCATATACTTCTAACGGAATAGGATTCTCTTTATTTTATTTTAATTTTTTTGGACAATTTTATCGTCCTAGAAATAACTAACCGGTTCATCTCCCTTTCATTTTTTTTTTTTTTTTAATTACTGTCCTTTCCTCACATATATAAATCTCGAATTTCAAACATTTTTCACCACTGAAGGTTATTTGCCTTTTATTTTTGTTGGATTCTAATATATTTGGCTTGGATAATGTACTCTTAACATTATTGAATACTTCCTTTTCCTTGTGGTGCCAAAAACGATAAAAACAAAAAACAAATAAATCCTCTGGGAAAGTCCGAGTCATATACAGTGTTTCTTACTCCCATTGACTCTGACGTGCGAAGTGCGAAGGTAAATATTCAATTCTCATTCCAAAAGGTAGGCTGGTCATGATCATGGGAATGGGTCTATTTACTAGTTTTGCTGAAATGTTCCAACGGCTAGGAGTGCTTCCTGTCGGGTTAATTACTTGGTGGGATCTGGTGAAGCCACTTTGACGTTCAAGTTTAGTGAGAGTTTGGTGATGGGTATTTAGAATAAGTTTGGCAAATTGGTCAAATTTCGTACCTGGTGAAGCCATTTTTACTCTTTAGAGCGTTTTAAATAGAATAGAGTAAAATTTAGAGATTATTATTTGGTACTTTTGTATAGTTGCTAGTTAGAGCGCACTTACATTGGAATTAGCCATGCATATTGCACTTTTATGCAAAATGGCAAAGTAAATGAGTAAAAGTGCCTGAACATCATGTTGATAATGGCTCAAATTGTCAACAAGTGTGAAGATAATTGCTGAAAATATCAATATTCAAGTTAGTGGGCTCAAGTCATATTTATCTATAAGAGGATAAGGTTAGTTTTAAAAGGAGTCAAAGAACAACTGGAATTTGATTTTTGGAGAAAACGTGTGTGGATAAACATGTGGGTTGCAATGCTTATCTTCATCATGAAAAGACTTTGTATTCATGATGGTTTCGTTTTCCCAGTAGCAATTGGATTAAAATTGTTCTCCTATTTTTGTGATTAGCCATTATAAAAGGACATGCAGTCCTTGGTTAAGTGGGGATCCGAAAATTCAAATTGGTGAGAGCACTTTGTGACATTTACAAAGTGTAGAGAGTTTTTCTTTACTGGGTATTTGAGAAGGACAGTTGAGTGGGGTGTACAAGGGGTTAAGGGCTTGGGTTTGGGATATTAAACTTGAGCGGTTCAGGCTTGTACCATTGTACTCAATATTTCTCAATAGTAAAGAAGGAGACCGGATCACGCCCCGTGGACGTAGGCATATTGCCGAACCACGTAAACTATTTGTGTACATGTGTGATTGGTGTGTGTTCTCGTGTGTTTTCCTTCCAAACTTGTCTTTCGCATAAAGGGCTGGTGGGAAATTGGTAACCAATTAATTATCAATTTTCCCAACAATTGGTATCAGAACTTGGTTGCGGATTTCTACTCGTTAAGAAGAAATGCAGTCCTTGAAGTTTGGGATTGAAAGGTTCGACGGGAGAATGAACTTTGGCTTGTGGCAAATACAAGTCAAGGACATCCTAATCCAATCTGGGCTACACAAAACGTTGAAAGGTATACCCACGTCTAGTTCCAGTGATGGTGCCGGAAAATCAGGTACTAGCGACGTGGATTGGGAAGATTTGGATCTGAGGGCTGCGAGTTCTATTCGGTTGTGTCTGGCTAAGAACGTCCTTGCTAACGTGCAAGGGACGTCAACGGCAAAGGAGCTTTGGGAGAAGCTTGAGGAGATGTATCAGACGAAGGGAATCTCTAACCGGGTGTACCTGAAGGAGCAGTTTCATACACTGCGAATGGCTGAGGGTGCGACTATTTCAGATCATTTGAGTGTTCTCAATGGAATCGTCTCTGAACTCGAAGCTCTAGGAGTTAAAATGGACGATGAAGATAAGGCCTTGAGGCTTATCTTGTCTCTTCCGTCTTCCTATGAACATATGAAGCCAATTTTGATTCATGGGAAGGAGAAGATTTTCTTCTCAGAAGTTACCAGCAAACTTTTGTCAGAGGAAAGAAGGCTGAGTGGTGGACAAAATTCTACACCTGAGAACTCGGCGTTGGTAGTTGCAAACTGGAAGAAAAAGAACCCTATGAAGGGAAATCTTGTATGCTGGGGTTGCGGGAAATCTGGACACCTTAAAAGAAATTGTCCAAAAAAAGGAGCGGATTCGGCAGATTGCTCCAAAAACGCTAATATTGTTTCTCTCGTTACAGAGAGAGATGATGATGTTCTTTGATAAGGGCATGTACATCCTCTGGCATGACCGCTAAAAATGTCAGGATAATGGATGTGTTTTATTAGCGGGTCCACATTTGCATACGAGACATTGGTTTGGTTTTTTGATGTCAGGTATGTGGTGGAAAAGGGTGTCGATGGCTGATGAACTTCCGGGGGAACCAAACATGGAAGTTGCACCATATTTTTCAGCAGGATTTTTTCGACATGTGCCAAAAATGAAAATTCTTGGAATGGTTTAATTCTAAGTGCATGTGCTCTTTATGGTGGAGCATGATAATTCTTGTGGAATTACTACTGTTGGTGTAGACAGTGTTTTGCAAGACATCCCAGGACGTGGGGATGGGCATCGGTCAAGATGCGGACTTGAGGTCTCAAGTGGAGGTTGCCAAATTTTCGCCAAGGTGGAGATTGTTGATAATGGCTCAAATTGTCAACAAGTGTGAAGATAATTGCTGAAAATATCAATATTCAAGTTAGTGGGCTCAAGTCATATTTATCTATAAGAGGATAAGGTTAGTTTTAAAAGGAGTCAAAGAACAACTGGAATTTGATTTTTGGAGAAAACGTGTGTGGATAAACATGTGGGTTGCAATGCTTATCTTCATCATGAAAAGACTTTGTATTCATGATGGTTTCGTTTTCCCAGTAGCAATTGGATTAAAATTGTTCTCCTATTTTTGTGATTAGCCATTATAAAAGGACATGCAGTCCTTGGTTAAGTGGGGATCCGAAAATTCAAATTGGTGAGAGCACTTTGTGACATTTACAAAGTGTAGAGAGTTTTTCTTTACTGGGTATTTGAGAAGGACAGTTGAGTGGGGTGTACAAGGGGTTAAGGGCTTGGGTTTGGGATATTAAACTTGAGCGGTTCAGGCTTGTACCATTGTACTCAATATTTCTCAATAGTAAAGAAGGAGACCGGATCACGCCCCGTGGACGTAGGCATATTGCCGAACCACGTAAACTATTTGTGTACATGTGTGATTGGTGTGTGTTCTCGTGTGTTTTCCTTCCAAACTTGTCTTTCGCATAAAGGGCTGGTGGGAAATTGGTAACCAATTAATTATCAATTTTCCCAACACATCAGATTAGCCATTTTACATTTTAGATGTGTATAATGTCATGCTACATGTAGCATGTATTGTTCACGTATCCATATAATTTATTTACTATTTCTCTCTCTTTCTTTAATATTTTGTTCTTTCTTTTTCTGTTTCTTCTTTCCCTCTAACGATTTTTGGGTTTCCCACCTCTCTCTCTCCTTTCAAGCAAGGGTTTTTGTCATTGATTAACATACTTGTGCGCAAATACACATCTTTATACATTGCACATGAATATATTAGCTTAAGAATGAACTAGAGAGAAAGTTATTCACTATAGCTGCGTACCTATTTGTTATTATTAGTTTTTGTCAGTTGTCTAGGTTACATTACATACATATGCAGTTTGTATACATATGACCATTTTGAGTTAGAAAAATATATAACCATTTTTAAAAAATCACCGTTAAAAAAAATAAAAAAATAAAAAAAAAAGACTGTTAGGAAGAAATACAGTCGAAAAAAATACAATCCTTATAAAATAATAATAATAATAATAATAATAATATTCTAAATGATATAAAAAAATAATAGGTAATGTGGTATTCTTCAAAACTCATTAGTTAAATTAGATAAAGTGAGTTTTGGTTATCCATTTAGAGCTTGTTTGGAATTGCATTTGAAAAATAGAGCTTTTAAGTCAAAAAATGCTTTTTGGCAAAAGCTTCATTTTTAAGTTTTTGCCAAAAGTGCGTTTTAACTATTTTTAGGCTTTTTAGACCTTTAAAAACACTTTTAATTTTTTTTTATCAAACAAATACTTTCTTCTTTAAATAAACTTTTTAAGTGTTAAATACACTGTTAGACCTCTTAAACAATCTCAGTCGGGCTTTAACAAATTTAATGTTTCAAAAGGTTGACAGGGTCCTTCTGATGGGCCAATTTTGGTTTTGCCCAATGAGGCCCATGTATAAGGATGGATAACTAAAACGTAGCACACACTGGGCCATCTCTTTTGCATTGAGCAACTGATATAATTCACGTAAACCTATCCGAGATTGAAATAAAATTAATTATAGGAAATAATAAAAGAGAAAAAGAAAGAGATAACCGCTTAGGGCAATTGTAGTTTTTCTTTTGTAAATTACGACACCGCATGAATTTCCTTCGAGAGATTTGATAGATTAGATAAAAATATCAAATACAATAGAGATGATGGGTGCGTTTGGAATTACGATTTCGTAAGAATAATCTATATTTTTAAAAGATATTGTAAAACGCAAGGCGTTTGGCATTGCGATTTACAAGCACTTAATCTAAAATAAGAAAAAAATATATATGATTTCTAGAAACAGGTTAGGAGGTGCTTATTTGAAAAAGCACGAATTTAAACTAAAATCACGATTTCGCATAACAAATATTTGATAAAATGTATTTTTTAACATATTTTACCAAACGCCTTTGCGATTTTAAAAATGCAATTTTTAAAATCCCACTTATTGAAACCGCAATCCCTGAAAACATTATATATTTAATTGAAATCAATTCCATAAACTTTTCCATTTATTTTAACTCAACGCCCACCCCTCACCACCGAAATTCACACCCACCTTCGAGCCCTCAATACTAAAGTCTCAAAAACCAACCAAGATAGTGGTATTGGTGGTTTTATCAACGAGTATTTTGTTAAGAAAATACAAATTATTTTTGGGTGTTTCAAGTTAAACCTTTAAGTGTCTGCTTCTTATTAGAGATGCAAAAGTTATTCTCATTCCGTTTGATGAGGAGATTTCAACTTATTTTAGAGAGAGATAATTATTACAAAAGATATCATTGATTCACTGATTACAATTATTAAAAATGTTAAGAAAATCATGAAAATATGTAGAATATTTGTGATCCTATCAAAATCAATTCATCCGTTATGTTTCTAGTATAACGGAAAAAAAAATACTTGACGAGCCTCCTCTAACTGCTCATGGGAACCTGTTTTGCCGCCCATTCTTGAACTCAGAAACTTTCAAAATCTGCATAAAAAGACCATTTTTATGCTTTCAACTCTCACCATTCCAAATATTTCAATCCCAATTCACCTTGCAATGGATCCCAATTCTACCCCATTTCCAGGTAATATTTCTTTTCCCCTTTCCTTCTCTGTTTTTCTGTTTAATTTGCTTATCAAATCACTCATATTTCTTCTCCAAAGCAGGCAAATCTCATCCCTCAAAACCCAAAACTACTAGAAAACCCACTGAACTTCCAATTTCTAGGTAATCAGTTCTTCTTCTTAAAGTTTTTTTTTTTTTTTTACCAGATTTCTCCTTCTCTGTTTCCAGGCAGAGGCGGGTGTTTGGTACCGTTTGCAACGACAACGTACCGGTAATCACTGTAACCCAAAAGCCTACAACCAAACCCTCAAGTGGGGTTCCTCAAAAGCAACCCAAATCGACCAAACTGAAGAATTCCCCTGAAAAAGCAAAACCCAGATCGAAGAAAAAGAGTGTTCGCTTTCCTGAGCAAGCCGAGGAAAAATCTGCAGAGAATGTGGAGGCGGTGAATGTTGTTGCGCCGGGGACTCCGGTGGCTTCGCCTGCTCAGACTGGGCTTAAAATTCCAGGCACGCCGTACCAGAGTGCGGAGAATTGCAGCAAATGCCGGTTCGATAGGCTGGAGACGTCGTCGTATTGGCTTGCTCAGATCAAGTTGGCGGAGTCCGTAGGGAAGCATTTCGTGTCGGTTGCTTTCTTTCGACTTGCCTTCGAATCCAGCGCAGAGGTTTGCTGTTTCTCATAATACTTCATGTTTTCTGTCTTTGCAAGTTTGTGCTTTGTTTCCAATTTACCTTCTTGTAAGAAAACCATTTTTTTATAAATTTGACACGAATTCAATACAAAATTTGATATATGACCCGTTAAATTAAATGGGTTATGTTAGAGTTGACTTATATAATTTTATACTCATGTCTTAACACAACCTGAACTCAACACACGACACTAGTATTGACAATTGTTTACACGACCTTTGAACTCAATAAGAATCCAACACGAAATTAACAGAAATGGTTTAATTAAATATGTCAGCTTATGATTAATCTATATAGACTAATACTCATGTCTCAACATGACCTGAACTTGATACTCGATCATGAATTGACACTCCTAGTTTGAATCATTCTTGGTACCAATTTCAATTTGTACTTAAATTTTCTATCGACACATTGAATATTTAATTGAAATTGTGATAAATTGTAGAGTTAGTATTCGAACTCAAGATCTGTTTTATAATATCATGTTAAATCACAAATTATTCTAATCGTACAATGAATAATCTAATGATTGTAACATGTTAATCTACTCGAAAGACTTGTAGAGATGTTTTAATATATCTTCAACACATAATCATTTTATTATGGTTACTTGATAAGTTATTAAGAATAACTTGCATATGGTCTTAAGATACAGTGTTTTTAGTGTATTTTCACCGTAAAAACAACTCTATTATTGAATCCAAGTCCTATGTTTAGAGTCTTTTGCCAAGAGTCACTATTCAAACGTCACTAAATCAATAGTGGCGTTTTTTGAGCTTAAAACGTCATCTTTGAAGGGTCACTATATGGATTTTTTTTTGTAATTAATTTTGTATTTGTTAATGGTGCGTTTAGCCCATTAGGAGCCTCCGTGTTGAGCTTAAGCGGTATTTGGTACGACACGGCTATCTATCTGAGCAGACAGAATGGAAAGAAGTTTGTATTGGCTATGGATTATTGAAGGATGGAAGCAACACAGCAGCTATTGAACAATCCGGGACAAGGCAACCTTGATCAAGGACAGACCAATTAAGGAACATTGATCGGTTGAAGAGGCTTGAAAACAAAACAAATTGAATCTGCTTAATTATGTTTATAGAATCTAGAATGTGTACCAAATATTGTCGGAAAGTAATACTACTCTTTACTTATCACATCCATGTTATACTGATTAAAGTTACGTATTTAAGTGGCTTACATTTTTGCTTTTTTAAGGTGATTAATATAAAAAGTCACTTAAAATACTTCACGTTAGCCGATATAACATAAATATAATAAATAAAAATGGAGAATAGCAACATTTATCCGTGTTTCTCATTCTAATAGCTACAATATTCTAGTGTCTTTGTTTTTAACACCTATTGATAACTCAACATAACTCTTACATGACAATATTGAAATAATAAAAGGACACAAATTTCCTCCAAATCGGTTTAGAGGAAATTTTCTTCAACCTACTCTAATAAGTGGTAAGTGTCGTTCAACATTTTCGGATTTTAAAAAAATTAATGTTTGGGTTCCTAAATTAGTAGAATGACAATAAATGACTACTAAAATATTAAAGAAAACATATAAGAGATGACATTTGTTACTTATTAGAGTAAGTTTTAGGAAACTTCTGTCCATAAAAGAAAATGATATTGATAATCAAATTGATAACAATACTTAAATGTGTAATACAACAATTTCTAATAAAAAACACAAAAAATAAAAATAAAAATAGAATCAAATTTTATTTTTACAAATATCTTTCATCCATAGGTCAATGAAAAAATATTGATACAAAATTAGAAGATTCTATTAAAAAAAAAAATCAAAAATCAAAAACTACCCTAAAGCCCCCTTCATTGCCAGCTTTTGTATATTTATACACTTTCAATGCTTGTCGGGTCCAAGTACTTTACATAATAATTTCAAAGCTTGACTTGCACCCTACAAGTTGAATTAAAAACAAGCAATATTTTTCCCTTTTCTCCTCCCATAATGAAAAAAAAAAAACAATATTTTAAATAATTAGGCTTCGATGGAGATAGTTGCACTTGCACACCAATTTTTAATCGGCAATAATAATTATTAAATTGATACTTACAAGATCAAACAAAGTCTGATCACGTGGTTTCTTCACTTTTGACTTCTGTAAACATCCATTGGGTACTGTTTCCTTCATTTTAGAAGAACTCTTCTCGATCTCTTCAGATTAATGTTAAAAAATATTGGATGAATTTTTCAACTTGTGGAGCTATTTATATGACTATGATGAGACTTGTAAATTTGTAATAAAACAAAAATAAATAAATAAAAATTGCCACGTCCATAGCAAGCGACTACCTGAATTTTATTTTTTTTTTAAAAAAAAAAAATTAATTAATATACTCAATTTAAGGAGTTGATTGCAAAAATTATAGTGTTCTAGAAATATTTGGCCGAATAATTATATAATATTGAGTTATGATAAATAAACATCACGTCCTTCCCTAAATAAGCCTAACCCAGTTGTTCCTGGGAGATTGGAAATGCTTTTTCTTGGCATATATATATATATATATATATATATATATAAAAGAACAATTCAATATTGGGTGGCTAATTAGTTATACGTACATCACGAAGAGGTCAAGCACAAAGTGTTAAGGAGTTGTATAAACCAATCATCATTGAACAAGTTTCCCAAGAATTTGGATTCATGGATATATATAACAGATGAATTTTCGTTTTCTTTTCTTTGGTAAGTTGTTTTTCTTTTGATAATGCATATATCTAATTTGATTTATCGGGATATCGTGCAAAGCGCCCCTTCGTGTGAGTCAAGTAAGACTCAAGGAGATTGAACCTTAGACGTAATGCTTGTTGGAATATTTTATATTTTTTAAATTAGGTTTATTAATATTTTCTTTAATAAGTTATTTCTCTTTATGTTAGAATATTTTTATTCTCCGTTATTATATTTTCTTGTAAGGTTTATTCTCTTTCTTATTTAGTTTAGGTCTAGCTACTTTAAAATTTCTTTATCACTATTCATTATCTCTCTATAAATAGAGAGTTATGTAATATTGTTTGATATATTGAAGATACAAGATGTAGCTCATACGTCTCTCTCTGCTTCCGCTCTTTTTTTTTTTTTTTTCTCTTCCATATTTTAGTATTTTATATTTTATATATATTTCAACAATACTTACGAGATACCAAGGCCAAGTAACTTACGACTCGAGATTGAGAGCCTCATTACAATTGGAAGCAGCCCACCTATTCGATCTGTAAAGTGTAAATGTTGTAACATGTCTTCATCTGCAATTAATAGTTCTATCACGTTAGGGAATACTACATTTTATTGGATTAAAACTTTATCAATATATATAGGGTAAAATCCACTTAACCCTCTCAAACTACCATCCCAATGATAATCTACCCCTCAAACTATCAATTACGACAATTTTACTCCCCAAACTACCAAAACAATGATAATGTACCCCAAATGCTAGCAAAATGACAAAATTACCCTTATAGAATTTTCAATAAGACAAAAATACCATTAAAAACTTGAAAAATAAATAAAATTTAGCATTTTGTTTTTATTTTAGTAAGGTTAATTTTGTCATTTTTTTAAAATTGGGGCTACATTATCATTGTTTTGGTAGTTTTGAGGGTAAATTGTCGCAATTGATAGTTTGTGGGGTACATTGTCATTAGGGTGGTAGTTTGAAGGGGTTAAGTGGACTTTACCCATATATATATATATATATATATATATATTCAAATGTTGCATAAATTGTCTTTGTCATTCTATAAAAGTGGTTGAAATTAATTAATATTCGTGATGGACCATAAATTGAGTATTGATGGGAGCTTCTTGAAGGACGCTTGGGCCCACAATCTCAAATTGTCGCTCATTTTCTATGGCTATATGACCTGAGTTTGAACCGTTCAGAGGATGTTTACTTCATCGACTCTCCCAGCTCCCTGTGTTTGACTATCACCTGTCCTCTCTCCCTACCTTCAATAGTTATGGATGCTTTAATTTGCCCACAATCTCAAATTGTCATCCCTCTCATGTGCTTTTGTCCAATTAAAACTAAGAGGGACATCAGAATAATTGGGATAATTATGATTACCGCCCTACTTGTTCAGGTAGGTGAGATTCATGTATATCGGCTTTCTCAAAATTATCGGCCAGAATTACTAGGAATTCGGACAGAAAATTATTAAGAATTTGAATCGCATTTCTTAACATGCAATTTGAACAAACAATTACTAGGAATTTGAATATGTTTGTGTCTAACAATGGCGACCAAAAAAATTAGCAAACATTATTGTGTTTACTGTCATCGAAAGGGACATCAGAAAAGTGCCCTTCTTCTATATATGTACGTAATAACAAATCACAAAGGTAAATTCACGATCAAAGCTTATAAATGTTACATAGCGTGATGACGGAAATGGACATATATATAAATACACGACTAATTAACCTAAATGCACCTTGAATCCTCAAGGATGAGATTGCCTACTAGATGTGAGAGAGAAATAAATATCGTGAAATTTTGGACAGCCAAATAAGCCTAATTAAAGATTACATATATATTTATAGAAGTTAAAAATAAATAAATAAAGATGTTTTAGTTGGAAAATGACTGACTTTGAGTTTGAAAACAAGAAATCCCACAGTATCCCAACCCCTACCGCCTGTGTTATTGACATTCTATTACAATTACTAGAAAATAACATAAGCACAAGTTAAGGGAATGTGAACTGTTAAAGTAATAGTTAAGTAATTACATCTTCCTATTAGCTTAAGCTTTTAGAATAACTGGTAATTTAACATGGTATCAGAGTCAAAATTCTGAGATCGAACCTTGACTCCGTCAATTCACCTTAATTTAAATTAAATATTTCACGTGTTGAGTATCTCTTATTAAAAGAGAGTTTGAACTTCCATTTAGGCTTATCGTTGCCAAAAAAACACTCTTTTCTTTCTCCATCACTAACTTAGGTATTGAAGTGACTCTTGTCTCTCTTAATCTGTTCTTTATCTTATAGGCACGGTAGATTCAAAGCTCGGTGTGCAATCAACTGACATTTTCGCAAACCGACCCGTGACCCATTGGAAAATCTCATAGGACACCTTAAAAGTTTGATACTGGTAACTAGGTCACAAGATCTGTAGCGTATATATGTTGACTCAAAGTTATGGTCATTAAGATTTTGTCAAAGCAAATTGATTCCTGGAATGAAATTTGCTTCAAGGATGCAATAAAGCGGCCGGGTCCCCCACTCCCCGTATATATATATATATATATATATATAATCCCTTCCCCGGCCAGTGAATTACTCACGTACACCTCGAAGAAAGTAGCCAATTAAAGTCAAAGGCTCAAACAGCATTGAAGAGCTAAACGCTTCTTTTCAACTCTTTCTTTCTTCTTCTTCTTCTTCATTTGTTGTTGGGTTAATTTATTCACAACCCACATACCCCTTTCCTCCCGATGCTGATCCAGCTGATCACGAAGAAATTGCTCTAGAAAATGGCTGCTGAGGGAGGAGGAAGCACTTTTGCTCACTCTCTCCAAGACACACCGGTCTGGGCTCTCGCCACCGTTTGCTTTTTCTTCATCTTTGTCTCTCTCTTGCTGGAGCACTTGATCCATCTCCTTTCCAACGTAAGTAAATTAATCTATAAAAGGACACAAAAACAAACACAAACTTTTCTTGCTTTTTACAACATCATTGGAACTAAGAAAAAAAAACACTACCCCACGAATGCTAATTGCAAATGATGAATTTCTAATTGGTGCTGTATTCAGTGGCTCAAAAGACACCGAAAAACTGCCTTGTTTGAGGCAGTGGAGAGGCTTAAATCAGGTAATTTAACAATTGAATTTGTCTATATATTTGCTATAGTATTTGCTTATTTTGATTGGGTGATCTGTTTGCTATTAAAGTAATAATTAATTGATTAAATTTATCTCTTTCCGGTAATTTAACATTTGCAGTATTGATACTGTTGGGGTTCATCTCGCTGATGTTAGCAGTAACTCAAAGACCCATTTCCAAAATCTGCATATCCACAAAAGTTGCATACACCATGCTTCCTTGCCACAAAAGTGCAGCAACGTTAACATCTGAAAGAAGATTGGCAGCAGCTGAGACAACTAACGCTTCTGATCATTGTGCTTCCCAGGTATTTAATTATAGTATTAATCTTAATTATCATATACTAGAAAACGAGGAAGTTTTTTTTATTGGTCTTTAATTGTGATGGATTTGCAGGGAAAGACCTCTTTTATATCACAAGATGGGATCCTGCAGCTCAACAACTTTATATTTGTGTTAGCTGTTATGCAGATTATTTATAGTGTTCTCACCATGGCTTTAGGAAGGGCCAAGGTATGCCTTGTTTTAATTTGCAGCTTGATTGTGAGCCAAATTACACCTTTGCTAGCTTTTTCAACCTTTTGTGAGTTTTGTAAATGTGATATATATGATAGGCTAGCTCATTAAAGTCTAGCCAAACCAAGAGGATGGGGGTGGCCGGAGTGGTCACCCCATTGGCTGCAGGCCACCCCTAGCCAATGGCAATGGGGGTGGCTGTTTCCAGCCCATGAGGCTAGGGTGGCCGGGTATTTTATTATTTTGGTCTAGGCTAAGTCTTGTTCATGATATTGATTATTTTTACCCTTTTTTTTTTTTTTTTTTAACAAAATAAAATAGAGAATCGATCGGTTACTTGTTCAATTTTTGCCAAAGAAAAATTCTAACATCTAAGTGAGTTATTTTTTTCGCTCAACTTGTGCATGCACATATTTCTATCAACTTACAAGAAGAATAAGTTATATCAGTTGTATTTAATATGAAAAAAATAATATTATTTTAGCCATTGTTAACTACCAAACCAAAATCAGGGGTTAAAATGAAAAAATAACTTTCATTTTTTTATTGTCTTCAAAGGTTAGCTCAATCGACTGTAGACCACGCCTAATGAAGCGGAGGTTACTAGTTCAAATCTCCTATCCCTCTTCCATTATGTGGACATGTAAAAAAAAAAAAAATCATTTCTTTATTGATCATTAATATCTCATTTAATTATTAGAAAAAAAAAAAAAAATCTCATTAAATTATCTCATTATAAGAACCTTCCTCTCTTCTTGCTTCTGATAACTAATTAAGAACTTTTTAATTAGTAAGAACCTAGCTAGCTAGGTGTTGATAGTTTTCTTTTTTCTTTTTTTAATTTTTTTTTTCATCTCCAATCGGATGCATGTCAACAGATGAGAAGGTGGGAAGCTTGGGAAAAAGAAACTCAGACAGTTGAATACCAAGTGGCTAATGGTGAGAAGTATTTCCTTTTTCCCACTTTTTTATTTATTGCCCTTCAATTTAAGCATCATGGAAATTACTTTTTGGTCATGCATGATGCAACTAGCTATTACTTCTTAGCTTTCGCATTAACTTATTAATACTTTTGGTCGCCAGTTCACACTTGTAGTCTTTGCTTTTATTTCTTTTATTTCTTTTTTTTTTCATTAAAATATCAAGTTTACACTTTCAAATAATGCATATTTTCTAATGTGACAGGAACAATGATTACCATTAGATTCAAAATTAATGATAATTCATTCAAAATTTAATAGTGCTAGAACAATTTGTAGTATGGCGTGAACAAGTTCTTCAAGGTAATTTAATCTAGAATTCCTGCAAAATAATAAGAAAACTCACCGGGGGGGTGTTTCAGTGAATCTCCCCTCCAATGTCTAAGTCAATTCCCTTGTGTATAGTGTATGCCCAATATCAATAATTGACTAGAGTTTGTACATGGTGTAAAGGCCTATTTATAGGCTAAACGGTTGAGCCCGATATGGTGAAGTTTCCATTTGACCCAGGATCTAGGATTTGATATGTGTGCATGATTTGCACAAGATCCGAGCATTTAATGCCATCCTATTTAGGAAGATACTATAATCCCAATCTTCCACCATTTTTGCACATCCTGCAATTCGGGGGATCGTAACTCAAAGATATTTGTCCATAAATATATTTCTTGGAGAGAACGCATGCACCTTTCCCAGGACACCATTGTCTCGGGCCTTTAATCTCTGAAACCACCCAGAAATCTTTTTATCCGCTAGCTAGCCGTTTTGTTTCAAGACATATGATCCGCAAATACTCACGACCCTTCGGTTCTGCGGAATGAGCCCATGGGCCTGCATTAGCGGTTTTATTCTTTTTACTCTTAGGTAGTCTTCTTTCTTTTTTTCTTTTTTCTTTTTTTCTGTGCTAGAAATACAACTTTTACGATAAAGCTATTGATAAATTGTTGGGGCAGTTCATATATAATTAATAAAAAAATTGACATATTAATTTCTTTTAATTAATTATTTCGTTAATTCTCTCGCATGCAGCAGGAATTTATTGATAACTTTGTAATAAAAATTGTAATGAGTTGCCTCCTTAATTTCTTTGAGTGGACGGTGGGGTAGATCACTACTAGATTGTATAATTAATAATGAATCTTTCAAACAAAATATTTTTTTTTATTATTTATTTTCAAACAAAAGAT
Source organism: Corylus avellana (assembly GCF_965113065.1). NCBI lineage: Eukaryota > Viridiplantae > Streptophyta > Magnoliopsida > Fagales > Betulaceae > Corylus > Corylus avellana. Next base: position 17,050,492 of record NC_142497.1, read on the forward strand.
CCTAATTACAAACTGCTCCGGTTGTCTTATGCTAAACGTTGGTGTTGTTTTATTCTTCAATATATCTCCCATCGGAGGGGCTGGAAAGTTGGTAACTGCTATTTTTCCAACATTCATCAATTAGGTCAACTCTTCGCATTCATCAAAAGTCATCCATAACAGGATTTTTGGGATAGACTCCTCTCTAATCCTGTTGGACTGGAGAGGTCTCCAGTTATGGGTCAAGATGGTCCCAAGAAATATCCTAGGGCCATCATGTTACCACGTGTCTCACTTCAAAAATATTATTATTTTATTATTTAATGTTTTAAAAATAAATATAAAATAATAATAAAATAATGTAAGGTTTTTCTTCTTTTTTTTTTTTTTTTTTTGATTTTTGATATGGCCCTTGGGGTGGCCGGACCACCCCAAGGGCTGTATATCTCCCATTGGAAGGGCTGGAAAGTTAGTAACTACTCTTTTTCCGACATTCATTAATTAGGTCATGCAACTCATCACATTCATCAAAGTCATCTGTAACGATGATGCATGACTTTTGGTCATAAACATAAATGCTTCAAATTAAATATGCCTGTTCAAAAACGGAACCAGTATTTTTTATTTAGAAGGATAAAAGTATAAATAAAGAGTTAAACCTAATTTTAATGGGGTCGAGTTTAGTTTTTAAGCCTATATATATATATAACTTAATAAAAAAAAATCAAGATAAAAAAAAAAAAAAAAAATCAAGAGAAAGAGATTAGAACTATATCTTCTGATCATCTAATTTATTGGTGCATTTTATTTTATTTTCTAAAACCTCCTTTGGAACATTTTCATCAACCACACCCACCCATGGTGCACAAATTTATCATTGGTTCTCATTATAAACATTTTGTATAGGCACCTTAAAGTCAAATTCCTAAATGATAAAAAAGGCCTAGCTAGCTAAAACTATGAATTGCATAAATTAAGCAAAAATAAATAAATTGAAAAATCCAGATTTGTATGCTCCTGTGAACAATAACCATGTTAAAGCTAAATAACTTAGAAATTATAAAACCAAGAAGAAACTACCCAATTACATCTGGTCGTATGATGGTAATCTCCCTCCCAATTACTATGATCTCTTACTAATAAATAAAATGTTGGATCATTTACTAAGTTAAGAAAATATCTAATGTTTTTGTAATCACCTCCTCTATTATCTCCTCACATTCAAAACTAATTATTTTCAACTCTCTCACCATTCAATTACATTTTTTTTCACCAAATTTGTTAATTTAATATATAGTAATATTGTTACATACCACACGAACATCTCACAAATATCATATAAAGCTGACATGGTAAGGTTTAATAACTCGTGGATTAGCTTATATATATATATATATATATCCAATAATTACTAGACCTGATCACCACATCAGTTTTGTAAGATATTTGGGAATGTATATGAAGTATATAGCATTACTCTTTAATATATTCGTAGTAAATAATAATATGGAAGGTGCATCATAGCTAACAACATAAGAAGAATAACGAGGGGCGAGTCTACGGTCTAGGGCTTTGTTTTTATTATTATTATTATTATTTATTTTCTAATCCAAAAAAAAAAAAAAAAAAAATAGATGAACTCTCTAATAGCAAACCCAAAATGAAAATAACATTGCAAAAGTACAAACAAATTAATAATAGGAAATAAGCAAAACAAGTGATTCGGTCATTTCTGTAAGGCTGCATAAAACGGTTACTGAAGTAATAGAAACACAGATAGGGGCAAACCTATCTGAACCCCCTCTAGGACTTTGTTTGTTAGTGTGTTATTTGTTTGTTTTTAGTTTGAAAAAAAAAAAAAAAAAAAAAAAGTGTTTTAATGTGACTTAAAGAAAACAAAATACCAAAAACTTGTCTGTATTTTTCTTTTATGTCATGCCACTCCTCCCAGCATAAGACTAGCTATATATAAATCATTGTGTCCATTATTTTAGGGTTATTTGATCACTATGGGAAATAAAATTGGATTTAATGGGTCCAATATTGTTTATATAATTATATATTAGTAGAAGCTGATTAATTATACGCTATATATTGTCCTGTTTACAGATCCTAATCGATTTAGATATACAAGACAAACAACATTCGGGCGTCGGCATATGAATTCTTTTACAACAACAACTCTTCATCTTTGGATCGTGAGTTCATCTTCTTTCTTTCTTCTCATTATTATTGTGATGTATTAACATTTTTCTTCTTTAAATATTCCTCAAAGAATTAAGTCTATGTATTTTGCTTATAAATTTGAATTATTGGAGCAGAAATGCTTCTTCCGTCAATTCTTTCGGTCAGTGGCCAAGGTTGACTACCTCACTCTACGCCACGGTTTTATCTCGGTTAGTTTCTCTCATTTCTTTTTGGACGAAGTTTTTTTTTTAAACTGCGTTGAAATAATTTCCTTTAACCTAGTCTATAAAAGTGACATGTACCTATTTTTTTTAATAATAATGAGTTTTTAATAAAATTTATTTCAACTTTGTCGCTGTTATTGAAAAACATGTGCATCTCACATGTTTCAGGGACATATGTTACTTTTATAGATTAGGTTGAAGAAAATTCCTCCAATCCAGTTTGGAATAATTTCAATTTCTCATAATTATCATACCATATGATTCTTAAAATCCAGAGAATATATATAATTGGCAATATAGTGATGCATAATTGGAGAGAATAAAAATTTATATTTTCTTTTGGGCCATAGGCTCTCTTGAGGCCCACTTGGGCCTTGTTAGAAGTAGGCCTTATTCTATCTTGGGTCTTAGGCTCCTTTTCTATATAGTATTTTGTTTGGAGGGATGAGAGCAATTATCTATACACATGAATTTTTTGTAAAACGATAATAAATTAAAAAATGTTTGGAGATCTTAATTAAGCCATTAATCTTTTTTGGGATGAACAAGTGATGATCTCTTTCATTGATTGTGTAGGCCCATTTGTCAACAAATACCTCTTTCAATTTCCAGAAGTACATACAACGATCACTGGAGGATGATTTCAAAGCTGTTGTCGGCATCAGGTTCTGAATTTATTTGTACTCTCACTATAACTATATATATTCTGTGTTTATTTTGTTTGGTAATTTTGATTAAATATTTCACGTGTTGGGTTTTATTTAATTAAGCAAGAGTTTGAGTCGATACATGAAGGAGAAGAGTATTAGAATATTAATTAAATGAATAAATTTATTATTTCCGTTCAACTTAAGCTTTTGAAACAACTAATAATTTAATATGTTATCATAATAGAGATGCCGAGTTGCCAATTTCTATAATTCACCTCTCATTTCAGTTAACTATATCACGTGTTTGGTTTCACATATTAAAGGAGAATTTGAGTCAATTAAATTATTATATTCATAATTTTCTATCCGTTTAAACTTTTGAGACAATTAATAATTTAACATAATATCGATGCAAAAATCTTTAATTTGAATCTTGTTTCTATAATCACCTTTCGTTTCAGCAAAATCTTTTAATTATTGGGTCTCACATATTAATTATATCACTTTGCTTGGAACTAGCATATGTCCTTCACGAGCTATCTTTGCCAAAGTAATGCTAGTTACTATATATTTATCTTTCAATTGTCTAACAATGTTGACGTGGCACTTCAAATCTGCTATTAGATTTTCTTCTTTTTTAATTTACCAAGGATTAATCAAATAATTTGTTACAAATATTACGTGGCACTTAAAACACATCACCCAATGCAAATGAGTGTGGTAGCTTTCACAATATGATTTCCATCTTATCAAACTCAATCTATTTTTTTTCATCCTACGTGGACAGCCCTCTCATGTGGTTTCTCGTCGTCATTTTCTTGCTTGTCGATGTGCATGGTGAGCAAGAAGCCTTTATATCACTTCATGTTTCTTAATTATATTCAGTTCCTTCTAATTAAATTATCAACTTGTTAATAAAATAATATTAATTATGAACTTAATTAATTACACAGGTTGGCACGTGTACTTTTGGGTATCATTTCTCCCGCTAATGGTATGTATTCAAAATCTATAAAAGAGTTTAATTACATTCTACTACTTTGATTTTCTTTAATTTCCAATTTTGACATGCCTGCCTTGTAGATAGTTCTAGCTCTTGGAACCAAATTGGAAGTGATAGTAGCAACAATGGCCCTTCAAGTTCAAGATCAGAATAGTACTGTAATCAAAGGAGCACCTGTGGTGCAACCCAATGATGATCTCTTCTGGTTCAATCACCCCAAATTTGTCTTGACCTTATTACATTATACTTTGTTCATGGTACGTAAATCATAAAATTGTTGTCACTTTGGGCATGGAGTTGGTAGATAAGGATTCACTGCAATTATTTTTTCAAATCGCTAGTAATTTGAACAAGTAACGTGAGATACTTCATATAAAACCCGTATGTTCAAATAAATGCAATCTCTCACATTACTTATCAAAATTATGTTAACTGACTATTTAATTTATGATTTGTCCCAGAATGCTTTTGAGCTCTCTTTCTTTGTTTGGGTCACGGTATGACTTCTTTTCAATTTTCTCCTGTTCATACTATATTAAATTGTTTACTTATTTAACAAGTTTTTCTTTCTTTTACTTTTCAGTGGCAATATGGGATAAAGTCTTGCTACCATCAAAGTGTTGGATTTATCATTATCCGGGTGGTATTAGCGTATGTGAATACTCTTTCTTTCTCTTCTTACTTGGAACATGTTTGGGATTGTATTTGAAAAATAAAATTTTTAAGTAAAAAAAAAAAAAAAACTTTTTGGCAAATTCCAAAAGTGCGTTTTGGTCATTTTTAGGCTTTTTTGACCCTTAAAAATGCTTTTAATTGTTTTCATCAAACGGGTACTTTTTTTTTCAAACAGATTTTTTCTGAGTGTTAAACGCACTTTTAGGCCCCTCAAACGCACACTCAAAGAGGCTCCTACTCTTCCAATTTTCCCACCCCTTCCTTCTAAATTTATTTTCAAAATACCATGTCCTTTCAAGATTTTGAATTAATTTAGTTCACTTAATTCTAAATATTTTGAATAATTAATGTCTCCAGGGTGACAGTTCAAGTCTTATGCAGTTACATTACTCTTCCCCTCTATGCTCTTGTGACCCAGGTATATACGCATCTCCGTGTCTACATCAAGAAACGCTATACATATTCCTCTTATATGTACTTTTAATATTTGTTATTTCATAAAATAGTAATTTTTCCTGCCACGTCGAGGATTATGTTTAACACTTCTCGTGTTCGCGAACTTTTGGCGTAAAATATAAAATGGGATATTGTTTGTTCACAGATGGGATCACAATTCAAAAGCGCAGCACTAGAAGAGCAAACGGTGCATGTTGTAAAGCAATGGTATGCTGAAACGAGGGACAAGAGGAAAAAGAAGCAAGACCAATCGTCTACTGTCTCAAGCAGTAACAGGACCATGGGCTCGTCGGATTTTTCTTCTCATCACCGGATACTAACATTTTCTCAAGAGATGACTCATCCTTCCAGCGAAATCGGAAATGTCGAAGAAGGTGATCAAGAAATTCACCAAGATGAACTTGAGTTGGGCATGGTTTCATCTAATATTGCACACATAGAACTCTCAGAAGTCACTAAAATTTGAAGATAGTTTTGGAGAAGGAAGCCAGCTTGATCAAGAGGATTGGAGCTGGCTGCTCATTCAATATTCTTGTATACTTATAATTTCAAAGTTTTTATCTTATGTACATATTTTCTGTTAATCTTTCAAATTATAAAAACCAAAAACGGACAACAAGATTTACGTAAAACCAAGAAATAATTTCATGGCTATTCTAAAACAATATGCATGTCAAAAGCTCCAAAGCTGATAGAACGTAGAAAGTTACTGATGCAACATGGTGTTGTGAGAAGTAGAATCAGCAATCACAATAACTTAATTACAACTCTTTTATAAATTCTAAAAATATATATATAATAAATAAACTCTAAAAATTATAGGGAATGAGGGCAAAATTCTCTCAAGAGTGTTTCTTATTTATAAGACCAGGGAAAAACCCCAATTGACCGACCAAGCCGATCTTATTGTGCTTAAATAGAAGTTAGGAACGCAGCCCTCAAAAGAAAATTACAAAAATAGCTTTTATTACAAAGTCACTTGAGTGAACCTCTTATCACAAATTTGCTTGAACGAACCATTAAGCGAACTCTCAGTTTCTCTCCCAAAGAATCTTGCCCGAGCAACCATCGAGTGAGACACAACCAAAAACTTTATCGCAGTTTCAATCAAACGACCTTCATGCACGAGTCGAGTGAACTTTCAAGGTACTTGCCAAACCGCAAGTACCCTTTCCACATTCTTCCTCCATTCAAACATATCCATGAAGTTGTTGGCGATTTGGTCTACATCATTCTCCCGGATCAGTTGGAGTTGGAGAGAAATCGCCCTCGAAATTGCATTGTCATCTAAAAAATCACCATTGAAAACTCCAAGTAAGTTTTTTTCTTGTTGTCACAATCTGAGACATTCATTTTAGACAAATAACTCTAGCAACCAGTACAATACCTACTTAGATCTCAATCCGAAATGACCTCATTAACAATTCTGTAAATTCCAATCACATAACAATTCCTATAAGTGGAACTCATCAACATAAACCACAACAAAAGTTATTGTTTATTTTGATATATGTAAAGCCCTTTTGAATTAACTGAAAGAATTTAGAATGTGAAAATATAAAGCGAAATAATAAATAAAGAGACACAAGATTAAGGTGGTTCGGCAATATGCCTACATCCACACACTAAAGCCCTATAGGCTACATCTTGCTTTTATTGAGTGATTTTATTGTACGTAAGAGCTTCATTATATAGAAGCTAAAGGGGAGAGGGACTCTCATACTTAACCAACGTGGGACAAGCCTAAGGTGACACTTATTTATATGAGCCCATGACAAGGCATTGTTGAAAATTGGAAACAATACTCACTAAGAGATAACACAAAATACGAAGATGAATATTCAACTTGATAAAATAACTTGCTTACATGGGTATTTATAGGATACACATAATCCTTCTAACTTCTTTACAATAACTTCATTAATTTACATCTCATATAACTCCCATCTAACTCTTATGAAAAATAACTCATGAAAAAACTAAAAAACACAACCTCTGCAAGTTACTTAGCAACATATGAGAATATGAAATGAAAAGTCACTTAGTAACATATGAGAATATGAAATGAAAAGACTCAACTAAATGTTATTAAAATTAAGTTCATTATTCAACACCCCTTTTAAAATTAATTTCTTTTAGCCTCCTTGAAATGAGTTATGGTAGGTGACTCCATATAGCGACTAATAAGCCCACCTCCATAGAGAATATCCATTCTTATACATGTCAAGTATCTCAAACTTCCAACTAAACTCTTGAAGATTGTTGGATCTGTTAACCAAGATATTGAAGATCATGCCTTGATGCAAAATCATCAAGGCATTCAATAGCTTGCACGTGATTTGTGTGGACAGCAAGAATTTTATATTTAAGGAATTCTATATTAAGGAACCTTTATATTTGCTTTATAATTATTGACAGCAAAATCATCAAGCAAGATTGGAAAGCTTCCATCGTGCACAACAAGTCTGGTTGAATAGCTGTAGATTTTTACCTTGTACTCTCATAGCTTTTCTTTCTTTTCTTTATATTCAATAGCTGTAAATCGTAGGATATAATTTACCATTTATGTTACTCTGTACAGCACTATAAAAGTGAATAAACTCTCTGTTTTGGAATCAAGCCTTCCAAAACAATTCTCAACTCTTGTACTTTTTCTTGGTATCAGAGCCACCAAAGGCTGACCCCATTTCACGATCCTTTCTACAATGGCCGCCTCAAATACTGCACCGTTTCTTTTTGTCAAACTAGATGAGACAAATTATCTTGGCTAGACTTCTACACCCAAGCCTATCCTTCGTACTCGTGATTTGCTAAGCATTGTTGATGGCTTAGAGAGCTGTCCTTCTCAATTTGTTCCTGATGCAGAAGGTAACCCCACTTCCACATTGAATCCAGAGTATCATATCTGGCAAAAGAAAGACCAATTCACTTTAGCTTGGTTAAATACCACATTAACTGATAAGGTGCTGTCCACTGTTTATGGACTGCACACCTCACGTTAGGTTTGGTCTCATTTGGCAAATCGTTTTGCTCCTCAATCTAAATCTCATATCTCTCATTTGAAGAGACAGTTGCAAACATTGCATCAAAGTTCTAAGAGTTGTTCTGATTATTTATTGACTACCAAGAATTGGGCAGATCAATTGGTTGTTGTTGGCAAGCCAGTTGATGATGAAGATCTGATTTCATATGTAGTAGGAGGTCTTAATTCCTCTTACCAATCGTTTATCACCTCACTGAGTTTTGCTACCCGTGATGCGGCAATTTCTTTTCATGATTTTCAATCTGAACTGCTCAATTTTGAGCACCTACTTGATACCCATCAGAAGACGGTGCCACTTGAAGCAACCCAAGTTGCCTTCTTCACTCAAAAATCACGGGCCCCGCAGCACTATAAGAAGAACAAATTTATGCGTAAGAATCGTGTCTATACCAGACCATTTGTGCCCAACAACAAAGCTACTACATCAAACATGAATCAGCATGCACAAGTTAAGTCCAATTCAAATAATTCTTAGTTTTTTACCACTAATAGATCTCTCTGTCAGATATGTGGTAAATCAAGTCATCAAGCGTTGGATTGCTACCATCGCATGGACTTTGCTTATCAAGGAAGGCATCCACCTTCTCAATTGGCTGCAATGGCAACCCATACTCATGTTGCAGATGAAGAAGAACAACCTTGGTACCTTGACAATGCTGCTAATCGTCATGTAACTGCTAACCTTGAGAACCTAACTGAGAAACAACCATATCAAGGCAATGAGAGTGTCACTGTCGGCAATGGTAATGGTTTGCAGATCTCTAATACTGGATCCTCTCTTCTTATTGCTCCTCATTCTAAATTATCACTCAAAGATATTTTACATTGTCCTAATGCATCTTCTAACCTTCTTTCCATTCAAAAATTTTGCAAGGACAATAACTGTTATTTTATTCTTACATCATCTTCTTTTATGATCAAGGACATGCTAACCAAGGAGGTACTCCTGCAAGGGCCGAGTAGAGCTGGGCTATATCCTATTTTTCAGCAACAATTTTGTTCCAATAAAACTTCTTGCAAAGCTACTTCATCATTTACTGCTTTCATAGGTGTCACTGCACCAATAAATGTCTAGCATTTATAGTTAGGTCATCCCTCAACACCTGTTCTTCAACAACTCCTACAGAAATCATTTCTCACTGTCACGGGTCCTACAAAAATTCAAACTCTATGTGAACCATGTAATCTCTCAAAAAGCCAAAAATTGCCTTTCCTTGCTTCTAGTCATGTCTCACATAGTCCCCTTGAATTAATCCATTCAGATGTATGGACCTCTTCGGTTATGTCTATTGGAGGTTGTAAATTCTATGTCGTGTTTATTGATGATCATTCTCGTTTTGCCTGGATGTATCCATTAAAACAGAAATCTGATGTATTACTGTGTTTTATGAAATTTAAAGTTTTGGTTGAGAATTTATTTTCTTGCAAAATTAAACGATTTCAAACTGATAATGGTGGTGAATATGTTTCACGTGCATTTCAAAATTTTCTTGAAACACATTGTATATTACACCGATTAACCTGTCCATATACATATGAGCCAAGTGGAATTGCAGAACGTAAACATAGACATATAGCTAAAATTGGTCTATCTCTCCTTGCCCAATCAAATCTTTCAAATAAATATTGGGTTGATGCTTTCTTGACATCAGTTTATTTAATCAACCGTATGCCTACTTCAATTTTAAATCACAATTCTTCATATTTTACTCTATTTCACAAACAACCAGATTATTCTTTCCTTCGTTCTTTTGGGTGTACATGCTTCCCTTTACTTAGGCCTTATGCTTCACATAAATTGTCTTTTCGTAGCAAGAAATGCATCTTTTTGGGTTATAGTTCTAATCGAAAAGGATATAGGTGTCTTGATCCTCTTACCAACCGTGTCTACATTTCGCGCCATGTGGTTTTTGACGAAACTCAATTTCCAGGAATGGATATAGTTCCTGCTTCTACTCCCCAAGTCAATACCTCACCTGGCAGCAGTTCTCGACACTCAGGTAACTCACTCCCTTTTATCCTCTTTTGATTTTACGTTACCTAATCCTGTATTAGATATGGATACATCACCTCCTCCCAATAATTCTGATTTGTCTTTATCTACTACGGATTTTGAGAACTCACCCACTATTTCTCCAAAAGCTACCACTAGTCCAACCAATGCCTCACCATGTGTAGGTAGTCCCATCAATGACCCACCAGCTCCTTTCTCACCCAATAGTGCTCAAGTCCCATCTAGGTCCCATACTTTGACTTCTACTTCTATACCCATACCTGCTATAGATCACGCCCATGTTGCTTCTAGTTCCCATGATTTGGTGTCTCCTTCTATGCCCATGCCCACTACAGACCACGCATCTGTTGGTCTTGCCAGTGAGCCATCTGAACCCAATTCTACCCACATGGTTACTAGGTCCCAAACTCACTCTCTAAAGCCGAAACAGTTCCCAAACTTTCAGCTTTATTATTCTACCAAACACCCATTGGTTGCTCTATCCTCTATATCCCTTCCACCTGACCCTCACACATATAAGCAAGCAGTAGGTAATCCGCATTGGAAATCTGCCATGCAAGCCGAATTTGATGCTCTTATTGCTAATGATACATGGACTCTCTGTCCACGACCTGCTCATAATCGGATTATTAGAAACAAATGGGTCTTCAAACTCAAGCAGAAATTCGATGGCTCCATTGACAGGTATAAAGCACGACTGGTAGCAAAGGGTTTTGATCAAGTTGATGGGCTTGATTTTATTGAGACATTCAGTCCCGTTATAAAACCTGCCACAGTTCGCCTCCTTCTTGCTATGGTTGTTCACTACAACTGGCCAATTCGTCAATTAGATGTGTCCAATGCATTCTTGCATGGGTACTTGGAAGAAGAGGTATTTATGGAACAACCTAAGGGTTTCGAAGATTGTGCTCATCCTGACTATGTTTGTAAGCTTTATAAGTCTTTGTATGATTTAAAGCAAGCTCCTCGGGCTTGGTTTCTTCGTCTCTCTCAAGCCTTGTTGGAGTAGGGATTTTTGGGATCTAGTATGGATACTTCTCTATTTTTCTTTCACAGAGACTCAATTAGTCTTTTTGTATTGGTATACGTCGATGATATCATTATTACCAGTAATAATTTTGCTGCCATCTCAGGATTGATCACTCGTTTGCAAGCTGAATTTGCTTTGAAGGATGTAGGTGATCTCTCATTTTTCTTGGGCATTCATGCTCAACTAGATTCCCAGGGACTACATCTTCACTAAGGTAAATATGTGACAGACCTTCTTCATAGGGTTAAGATGGTTGGAGTCAAGCCATCTTCCACTCCTTGTGTCTCTGGTGGGAAGTTATCTAAGTTTGATGGTGAGCCTCTTTCAGATCCTACTGAATACTGTCATATTGTTGGAGCCCTTCAATATTGCACGTTGACACGTCCTGATATTTCTTATAGTGTTAATCAACTATGCCAATTTCTTCACTCCCCTACCTCTGTTCATATGACGGCTGCAAAAAGGGTTCTTCGATATTTGAAAGGCACTTTATCCTTTGGGCTCTACTAGACTTCAGGCTCTTTGAAATTAAATGGTTATTGTGATTTTGATTGGGCTGGTAGTCCTGATGACAGGAAATCTACCACAGGTTATGCCATTTATTTAGGACCTTGTCTCATTTCTTGGGCTGCCAAGAAGCAACCTACAGTTGCTAGGTCGAGTACTGAAGCGGAGTATCGTTCCATGGCTCTCACTGTGGCTGCGTTGTGTTGGATTCACATGTTATTAAAAGAGATTCGCATCACTATTTTCACAACCCCTTGTCTATGGGTTGATAATATTGGGGCTCTTTCTCTCTCATCTAATCCGGTGTTTCATGCTCGTACCAAGCACATTGAGATCGATTGCCATTTTATTCGCGAGAAAGTGTTTAACAAGGATTTGGTTGCCCATTACATTTCTACTTCTAATCAACCATCTGATATCTTCACAAAAGGCCTCACATCTGCTAGATTTCTACTATTACGGGACAAGCTTATGGTTTGTTCCCTCCCCATTCGCTTGAGGGGGGATGTTAACCAAGATATTGAAGATCATGCCTTGATGCAAAATCATCAAGGCATTCAATAGCTTGCACGTGATTTGTATGGACAGCAAGAATTCTATATTTAAGGAATTCTATATTAAGGAAGCTTTATATTTGCTTTATAATTATTGATAGCAAAATCATCAAGCAAGATTGGAAAGCTTCCATCGTGCACAGCAAGTCTGGTTTAATAGCTTTAGATTTTTACCTTATACTCTCATAGCTTTTCTTTCTTTTCTTTATATTCAATAGCTGTAAATCGTAGGATATAATTTACCATTTATGTTACTCTGTACAGCACTATAAAAGTGAATAAACTCTCTGTTTTGGAATCAAGCCTTCAAAAACAATTCTCAACTCTTGTACTTTTTATGGATCCACTCTTTCTCCTTCTTCATTCTTCTTTGTCTTAACCACCCATTTCACTCCAACGGGTTTTTGTTCTTTTGGAATAGTCACCAACTCCCACGTGTTCTTTTCAATTGCTTTCATTTCCTCTTATGGTTGAGTATCAAAATAAAAATAAGAGAGTTTTTGGAACCGAGCTAAATTTGTGTAATGTGAATTATCAGCTACTTCGATTGACTCATAATCTCGATCCCAATAGTTGTGTGCATGCATTTTTGTCTTGCAATAAAAGGCATATGAACATACACTTGTATTTCAGTAACATTCTGTAGCTAATGAGAAATTGTGACCATCATTACTCCGACCAAAATAAGGTATTAATTTGTCTATGAATTTTTAGATTTAGATAATTAAATTCATATATATATTTATAATATTTTGATTATTCATTTATTTACAGGCAATATCTCACGAAAAGATATAGCGAGATCTTAAGGATCAGCTGTTGCACACGCTGATGCAACACAAGATCTATACGATTTTTTTCCAAGATCTATACGGTTTTACACACGAGATCTTAATTTTGATTATTCATTTATATTCGCCTTACAACTTCAATCCAAGCTTGTTGCAGAAATTTATTGTAGCCATGATTATCATTGCAGAATTAAATGCAACTACCATTTTACCTGTCGATGTTATGCTCTTTTTTTCCAATATGTTTCGCTTGAATTTGGGAATATAGATCAAGTCCTGGAGTATTGTATGTTTCAACTCTTCCACCCTGTGTTTTATGACACCACGGATAGAACTAATTTTGTTCGTCTTATGGTTGAGTATTGAAACAAAAATAAGGGAGTTTTTGAAAATGACCTAAATCTGTGTAATGTTTCTATGGGCTACTTCGATGGACTGATAATCTCGATCCCAATAGCTGTGTGTATGTATTTTTGTCTTGCAATAAAAGAAATATGAATACAAACTTGTATTTCAACAATATTCTGTGGCTAATGAAAAGATTGTCTCCATCATTACTCTGATCATAATAAGGTATTAACTTGTCTTTGAATTTTTAAATTTAGATAATTAAATTCATATATATAATATTTTGATTATTCATTTATTTACAGGCAATATCTCATGAAGAGATTGAGGGAGATCTTAACGATCAGCTAGTTTCACACACACTGATAAAACACAAGATCTATACGATTTTTTTCCAAGATCTATACAATTTTACACACGAGATCGTAATTTTGATTATTCATTTATGTTACCCTTACAGCTTGAATCCAAGCTTGCTGCAGAAGTTTATTGTAGTAATGACAATTATTACAGAATTAAATGCGAATACCACTTTATCTGTCGATGTTATGCTGTTTTTTTTTTTCCAATATCTATACGGTTTCACTTGAGTTTGGGAATATAGATCAAGTCCTAGAGTATATCATGTTTCAACTCTTCCACCCTGTGTTTTATAACTCCACAGATAGAACTAATTTTGTTCATCCTAAGTATCAAAACAAAAATAAGGGAGTTTTTGAAACCAACCCAAATCTTTGTAATGTGAATTATGGGCTACTTCGATGGACTGATAATCTCAATCAGAATGGTTGTGTGTATGCAGTTTTGTCTCATTTGAGCACAAACTTGTATTCAGCAACATTCTGTAGCTAATGAGAAATTGTCACCATCATTACTCCAACCAAAACAAGGTATTAACTTGTCTTTGAATTTTTTAATTTATATATATATATATATAATATTTTGATTATTCATTTATTTACAGACAATATCTCATGAAGAGATGGAGCGAGATCTTAACGATCAACTAGTTTGACACACGCTAATGCAACACAAGATCTATACGGTTTCACACACAAGATCTTAATTTTGATTATTCATTTATGTTAGCCTTACGACTTCAATCCAAGCTTGTTGTATAAGTTTATTGTAGCCATGACTATTATTACTGAATTAAATGCGAATACCATTTTATTTGTCAATGTTATGCTGTTTTTTTTCAATATCTATACGGTTTCGCTTGAGTTTGGTAATATAGATTGAGTCCTAGAGTATAGAATGTTTCAACCCTTCCACCCTGTGTTTTATAACTCCACGGATAGTAACAAAAATAAGGGAGTTTTTGGAAACGACCTAAATCTGTGTAATGTAAATTATAGGCTACTTCGATGGACTGATAATCTCGATCCCAATAGTTGTGTGTATGCATTTTTGTCTTGCAAAAGAAGGCATATGAACACAAACTTGTATTTCAGCAACATTTCGTGGCTAATGAGAAATTGTCACCATCATTACTTTAATCAAAATAAGGTATTAATTTGTATATATATATATATATATATATATATATAGATTATTCATTTATTTATAGGCAATATCTCACGAAGAGATGGAGCGAGATCTTAACGATCAGCTTGTTTCATATGCTGATGGAACACAAGATCTATACAGATTTTTTCCAAGATCTATACGGTTTAACCCACGAGATCTTAATTTTGATTATTTATTTATGTTAGGCTTACAACTTCAATCCAGGCTTGTTGGAGAAGTTTATTGTAGTCATGACTATCATTACAGAATTAAATGTGACATTCACATTTTATGTAACAGGCTGTGCAAGAGGTGAGGTGGCAGTTGCTTATTCATCCACGTGTAGTTACAAGAATTTATAACAATTTAGTGATTGCATTGTAGAAAGCAGCCGCATGTGGCTTAGCTTTCCAGTTAGGAGTTCTGTTATTTCTATTATGCAGTTGTAATGTAGTTGATTTAGTTGAAAGGTTGTTAGTTTAGGAAGGAGCTATAAGTAGACTCTTTTCATTTGTAATCAGTAGCTTGTTGATTGTAGTTCACTGATGAACTTGGAGTTTGGCATGCTCGAAATGCTTGGAGGTTGAGTAACCCTTGAAGTTAGTTGCTTGTTCAATAAGAAAGTCTCATTTCTTCTCTTTCTTTCACTTTCCTCTCTTCCTTTCTTTCATTCTTTTCTTACTTAGTCTCAATTACAGTGTTAATCCACATTAGCACTGTAACAAGTGGTATCAATGCCCTTGATACATTTAGTTCTTGTTTTTTCTTTAGTCTACATAAGAACTAGATCCACAATGGCAGAAAAAGCACAATCTGAGCAAGCTAGAGAGTTAAAAGAAGTCCAACAAGATATTTTGGAGTTAAGAAGGAATATGAAGGATATCCATGAATCTAATGTTGGAATGCAATCAAAAATGGATCAGTTGGTGGGGATGGTTACAGCTTTGGCCAAGCAAAAGCAGAAAGAAACTATCCATCAAAATGTAAAGGAAGATGTTGCAGTTCCTGGTTTTACTACTGATCATCAATGGGTAAGACACCTAGGAGGGGAATCAACAAGTGTAGAAGGGATTTACACCAAGGCTCTCATATTAGAATTTCCAACTTTCAATGGTGAGGATCCAAACTCATGGTGTTATAGAGCAGAGCAGTTTTTTAATTTCTATGATAGTCAAGAAGGACAAAAATTGAGGATCACTGTATTCCATATGGAGGTAAAGCTTTATCTTGGTTCCAAGCTTTGCGTAGTAATCAAAATTTGTCTAGTTGGAATGAATTTTTGGTAGCTATTCAAGTTAGATTTGGTAAGGGTTCATATGATGACCCTATGAAGACACTATGTAAACTTAAACAAATTGGTTCTTTAGAGGATTATAAAACTCAATTTGAAGTGTTAGCAAATAGAGTTTTGAGGTTGATAGATTCTCATAAATTGAGTATGTTTTTGGGGGATTGAGAGATGATATTAGGCTGCCAATGAGGATGTTTAATCCAAAAACATTAAATGATGCTTATGCCTTAGCAAGAATTCAGGAGGAATGTCTTATGAATAACATCAAGTTAGGGAAATTTGTTTGGAGGAATCAAGGAGGGGGAAATGAAAACAGTTATGGATTCAATAAGGGTGGAAATTTGTATGGAAACAGAGTGCAATTTTATAAATTACCTAGGCAGAATCAAGGGGTGTTGGAGGTAATAATCAGCCAAAAGGATCTACTATTGAGAATCCTAAGGCATTTGTGCCAATTTAGAAAATTTCCCCTGCTCAGATGGATGAGAGGAGGAAAAAGGGTTTGTGTTATTCATGTGATGCCAAATAGAGTAGGGGTCATGTCTGTGTTGTTCCTAAACTATTCCTTATTGAGGAAGTAGTGGAGGAATCAATCATGGTTGAGGAGGTAGTGGATAGAGAGGAGGAGGATCCAGGGCAGTTCTTTATGGACAGGAACCAGAAAGTTCACTCAATTCCATCACAGGAACTCCTAATCCAAAAACTATGAGATTGGTGGGAATTCTAAAAGGTCGACAAGTGATAATTCTCATTGATTCGGGTAGTACTCATAATTTTGTGGATGAACATGTGGCTAGGATGCTTGGCATGACAAGTACTAACAAGGATGCTATTAAGGTGAGAATAGCAAATGGCCAACAAATCAGTAGCCCAGGAAAATGTGTAGACCTTTCTCTAAAAATGCAGGGAATTGTTTTTAAGGTAGATTTGTATGTTCAACCCTTAGCTATTTGTGATGTAGTTCTTGGTATTAAATGGTTGAGGATATTAGGTCCAATTATATGGAATTTTGATGACCTTACTATGGAGTTTCAATGGGGTACTAGGAGGTGTAGCTTAAAAGGGTTGCAGCAAGGTCCTGAATTAAGTTTAGAAGATGTAAGCTCATTTAGGTGGTTTAAAAAAGGAAGCAAGGGTGTGTTATTACAATTGATTGAGACAGAAAATCAAGACCATCAGCTGAACAGTATTGATGAGCAAAGAGGAGGTCAGATTTTAGGAGTGTTGGATGATATTCTTGAGGAATTTAAGGATGTTTTTAAAGTACCTACTGAGCTACCACCACACAGATTATATGATCATGCTATTAACCTACAAGAAGGTGTGCAGCCTGTTTCAGTTAGGCCTTACAGATATCCATTTTATCAAAAAGAAGAAATTGAAAAGATAATCAAAGGGTTGCTGCAATCTGGTGTGATTGGACCCAGCACTAGCCCATTTTCTGCTCCACTGATCCTAGTAAGGAAGGCTGATGCAACATGGAGAATATACATGGATTACAAACCTCTCAACAAGGTAACTATTAAGGATAGTTTTCCAATTCCTGTTGTAGATGAACTGTTGGATGAGTTTTGGGGATCTACAATTTTTTTGAAATTGGATTTAATATCTGGTTATCACCAAATTAGAGTGGTTGAGAAGGATATTCCTAAGACTGCCTTTAGGACACATGAAGGGCATTATGAATTCTTGGTGATGCCATTTGATTTAACTAATGCACCTTCTACTTTCCAAAGCTTAATGAACCATAGTTTCCAGCATTATCTTAGGAAGTTCATTTTGGTATTCTTTGATGACATTCTTAAATTTAGTAAGGATGTAAACAACTACAAACAACATTTACACATGACCGTAGACATCTTGAGGAGACACAAGTTATTTGCCAAGAAGTCAAAGTGTAGATTTGGATGTAAGGAGGTGGATTATTTAGGCCATATTGTTTCAGAACATGGGGTGAAGATTGATCCAGGATAAATTTAAAAAATGGTTGAATGGCCATTTCCAACCAACATCAAAGCTTTGAGGGGTTATTTGGGTTTGACAGGTTATTATAGAAGGTTTATAAAGGGTATGGATCAATTGCTGCTCATTTAACTGCTATGTTGAAGAAGAATGCATTCACTTGGGATGAAGTGGCCAAGAAAGCTTTTCAGAACCTCAAAACTGCAATGACTGAAGCTCCTATTCTAGCTTTGCCAAACTTTTCCCAGTCCTTTGTCATTGAATGTGAATTTAGAGCTAGCAAAACGGGTAGACACGATTACGACCCGTAATGATCCATGACACTATTAACCTATACACAAACACGACCCATTTAGCTAAACGGGTTGGCGGGTCTGACACGATTATAACACAAAAAATAGCTGAGTAACCCAACACAACCCGTTTAACCCATTTAAAATAACCGGATCATATTGGGTAGACACAACCCGACACGACTCTTGTTCTTAGAAGGTAACACGACCCGTTTAAAAAACCCAAAAACAGAAAAATAATAATAATAATAATAATAATAATTTTTTAAAAAAAATATATAATAATAATATCAATGTCATTGTTAATTGTTAACAAATTGCCATTCAATAAAAACATTCACAATGATTACCAATTTTCAACTCTATACATATTAAGTAGTCCATTTCCATCATAACAATAAAGAAAAAAATCATGAAAAAAAAAAAAACTTCATCATCGTTAGATTCATTACAAATTAAGTTCCCATGGGCCATTATGGCCGGTGTTGTCCACTTGGAGAATCCATGATCCATCCCATGCAATTAAAGATATGAATTATAAAACACTATAAATATGTTCATTTTAAGAAATATTAATAGATTGTGCTCCAAATGAATTTGGAATGTCATTTGGCAATGGTCCAGATTGTGCTCCAGATTTTCAAGGCAATGGCCTGCAAGTAATGGAGCCTCGAGCAATATCAAATTCTTTCTTAATCTCTTCCTGAGCTTTTGTCACAATTGCAAGATTTTGGAGTAACTCTGCCATTGCCCATTTAAGTATCATCAAAGTAGTATAAATTTTTGTAGCAAATAGGAACATTGACAAATTTTCAAGGCAAGTTGGAAGTTACAGTTGTTACAAAATCAATGAATTCACCATTCTGCAATAATGTGTATATATCAAAACATAGCATTTTCTTGTTCCACGAAGATTTCGTTCAATGAGATTTGATGGTGTGGGTGTGCTCCAAGAGTGCTTCAGTAGAAAGACACAAAAGAATCATTATTATGAAAATAAAAATTAACAACAAAGAAAGATAAATACAACAATTAAGGTTAAGAATCTCAACCCACTTTAGAATAACAACTAGATGAAAATTAACAACAAAGAAAGATAAATACAACAATTGAAGCCCTAAAATTCTTACCCATTTTCGAAATCAAACACAACCACCACCAATTGAAGTCCTAAACAATCAAATCAACCACAAATTGTGATATATGCCTTGATGTGGTATTTTTGTGTCCAAAAATATCAACAATAAAAATAACCACTCGCAATAGGATGAATCTTTGTAGGATACAGCTATATTGAGGGTGTCGAACCTCAAGGACTGCAGGGGTTTAATTATCAAAATTTAAAAGATTAAAGTTAACTTAATTAAAAGGAGATTTGATTTGATTTGCTTAAAAACTAAAATGCATGAAAATAAAGAAAGTAAATATATGAGAGAGAGAGTGTGTAGAGTATTGACTTCACCTCTATCCACACAACAATGGCTAATCATAATTAATCCCAGAAATTCATTCTATGCATATTATAAATAAACAAGAAACTACCTTATTAAAGAATAAGCATAATCTATCTTTGGTTGGCACGAATCGTCCACCTAACCACTAAGATGCGGTACGACCCATCTTTCCTAGGTATAAATTATCAAATTCTTTAACAGGATACATACAATCAATGAATAAGTGTAACCCATCTTCGGTTGGCACAGATTGTCTACCTAAATTACACTAAACTAGGGTGTAATACAATTCGTCTTCCCTAGGTATGGCCTATCAAATCCTATTGATCATATGTCAATTAAACCCATTGTATAACCATCATCCTCATAATCACAGAAAACAAGAATGATTTGAGATCAATAAAAGTAAAATACTTTCTAAGACAAGAGAAGAATTTCACAAATATTGATATTATAATTTAAGGACAATTGCATTTAATATGAAGAACAGAAATCAATTGTAGCAATCCTCATAGTTATACAATCAACATGCATAAATTGAAAATCTAGAAATTAAATACAATCAAACCATTGTGCTTGGATAGGGTTACATCAACACCCCACGAAGGGGTTTAGCTGCTCATGATCTTCTAAGCTCCAAAGACAAATTTCTGATTTCTAGCTCTAGGAAGCGGTGTCCCCGTTTACAATGTTTAGAGCCCTATTTATAGGGCTTAGGAGAGTCCTAGAAGCCCTAGTAATCTTAGAAATTTCGGAGATTTAAGTCTAAGTCCAATTAGGATAAAGAAAACCTAAGTCCAAATCGGAATAGGATTCACCCAGAATTACGTTCCTATCTTACGGGGCGATTTTGGCATTGCGGTGCTCCGAATTAAGAAAATGTTATTTCACAATGATTTGTATAAATTTGAGTTATCTTTCCAATGTCACTTGAATCACCTCAATCGGAAAAGTTATGGCCAAAATACCGAGACATATGCAGAATCCAAATTTGAATTCAATCCGATTTTGACTCTAATTTGAGAAATTCCGAATTAATCATTTTCTTTATTTGATTAAACTTAACCATGATTGGTTAAATTTAGCATATCTTCTATGTCTTCCCAATTTGCCCTTTTAAGCCCAATTTTCAATGGTTTGTCAAATAAGACCTGAAACACAAAAATCAAACAAAATCAAACAAATAATAATGCTAAGGAATTAACATATGTAAATTAAGGGGCTTGAATGTGCAACATTCGGCGCTTATCATGCCTCATTTAGAAAATTAAATCAGAAATAAAGAAAAACATAATCTTCATATGTGTATATATACCTCTATTGTGTGGGAATCGCTGGCGGTGTGATGTGGGTGGCGTTCGGTGGATGTGGCGGACGAAAATGGCCAGTGGTGATGTCGTTCGATGGGCGTCGTCGAAAGAGAGGAGAGTAGGAAAATTTTAGGAAAAATTGGGGATGTGAAATGGGTGGAGGTGGCAGCCGGATCTGGTGTCGTGCTGTGGTGGGTGGGCGTCTCCAATGCGTTCGGTGCGGTGGTCGGCGAAGGGCATCCTGGTGGTGGCCGTGGCTGGCCAAGAGGGGGGGAGCCAGCGTTTGGGGAGAGAGAAAGAGAAAGAGGGAAAGTGAAATAAAAAATGAAGATGTTAGGTTTAAACTTTGGGGGGGGGGGGGTGTTGGCTGAATCGCTGATGTAATGATGCCTGGGTTAGGAACTTAGGGTTAGGAATTAGGGCTATTTTCAAAGCAAAATAATATCAATAATAATTTACCACTCGTAATAGGAGGAATCCTTGTAGGATAAGGCTATAAAGAGGATGTCAAACCTCAAGGACTGTAAGGGTGTTGTTATCAAGTTTATGAAGATTAACAGTAACTTCAGAAAAGATGATTGATTGGTTTTGTAACTAAAATGCATAAAAGTAAAAGAGATTTGAAATATAAGAGAGAGAGAAAGACAGTAGGGTATTGACATCACCGCTATCCGCACATCAATGGTTAATCATATTTAATCACAGAAATTCATTCTATGTATGTTATAAATAAATAAGAAAATACCTTATTAAGGAATAAGTATAATCCATCTTCGGTTGGCTCGAATCATGCACCTAATCCCACTAAGGGTTTTAGCCGCTCATGACTCTGCTAAACTCCAATGATTATTTGCTGAATTTTTTGCCTTAGGTAGCATGTTAAGTTCCAAAATATTCATATTTTAGCCCTTAAACTTATATGTGTTAATTCCTTAAGTATGTTAATTTGCGTTATTTTAGTTCTTTTTTTGTGTTTTCCATGCTTTTGTAGGCTTTTGGAAGAAAATGAAGTAAATCTGGAAGATTTGGGCTCAAAGAGAGAAATTGGAAAAAGTTGGAGCTCCTGACAGTGCAATCGATCGTAGGTTCCCTACGATCGAATGTACTACCAGCGAAGACAAAGCATGAAGCGGCCATGTTGCGATCGATCGCACCCATGCGCAGGTGACACATCAAGAGTGCGGCCAAACTGTTAGTATTTCCATATTAGGGTTTTCCAACTCCTACTTGTAACAGGAGTAAAACCCTACGAATTTCCAAGGTTTACTTGTGTAACAAAGACTTTTAAAGCCTATAAATAGACTTCTTAGCCTCTAGGAATAGTGTGGAGAAAATAGACACAAGCTCTGGAAATGAACTGAAAGCTAAATCAAGAGGAGTTTGGGTTTTTCTTTTCTTCTACATTTTATCTTTATTATGTAGTTTATATTTTATTTAAGGCTAGATTGAAGCCTTAGTCATGTCTTTTTAAGATTGCAATATTGGCGCCTTGGCTACAATTATATTTTAGTATATTTAACTTGATTAATACATGTTATCTTGTATTCCTTATATGTGTTTGTCTGGCCAATATATGCATGTGGTATGGACTAGTTAGTTAAATCAATTTGGATGACCGAGTCATGGGTTTAATAAAAGTAACAAAAGATATCCACATCGAATTCTTGGGTTAATCAACATGGGGAACCAAGAGTAGACACCCATGCCCTAGGCCTCGTGTATTTGTCAATTTTCACAGATTTATGCTTTCTTAAAGAACAACTTAGTAAACACTCATGCTAAATCCTTTAAGAAAAAAAAAGAATTAGAGTAGACACACATACCTAATTCGTTGCTTAGGAAAATCAATAGCTTAAGGAGTAGACACTCATACCCTTAGGTTGGCAAACATTAGATATACCGGTATAATTGGCGCATTGACATATTGTTATCTTAATTAGTCTGATTAGTGGTGGATATCAAAACCCTAATCCTTTTTTGTTTTAGTTTATCTTTTATTTTATTTAATTATATTAAACTCAATTGTGACAATTGAATTTTATTTGTTTAATTAAATAGGAAATTACTTATAAACATAATTTACCAATCCTCGTGGGAATGATCTTATATTTGTCTGTTATACTATCGTTTGATCTTGTGCACTTGCGAGTTAAAACGTACTAAATATTATCTATTAATTTAGGTAGTATTTGGCACAACATAGTAGTGTGTCTTTCTACAATGTTTAAAGGCTTATTTATAGGGATTAGGAAAACCCTAAAAGCTCTAGAAACCTTAGGAAAATTGTAGGAGTATGAGACTGAAAACCAAATCCAAGGTGGAAAGGACTGCTACCGTGTTCTATACGCCCAAGTGATTCCAAGGGATTGTGCTCGAGTGCAGGTGCGCTCGAGCCTAGATGGTGGGGCACTCGAGCGCAGGTACACTCGAGCCCTTGGCTGGTGTGCTCGATCCCAAGTATCCAGAAAGCATTCAAATGGTCTTTTAAAGACCAATTTCCACTGTAACTCTTGCATCTATCAAATAAAACCCTAAAACATAAAACCAAAACAAAATCAAACAAATAACAATGCTAAGAAATTAACAAATGCAAATTAAGGGGCTTGAATGTGCAACATTCAGCGCTTATGAGCATCTTTGGCCTCTTTTGTTTTTTTTTTTTTTTTTTGGTACCTATGTGATAGCTCATATTCACATGGGCAACAAAACAGAGACGAGAGGACAAAGTCTCCCCTTTTTTTGCATACGTGACAAGGGCAGGGACAAAGGCTCCCCTCTTTTCTTTTCTTTGCATTTTTTTTTTTCTTTTTTTAGCTCTAATACAAGAAGTGCATAGGACATTCATCGTGCAGTACAATGAAAAATTGTCAAAACAGAACAATTGAAAAGAAATTGCAAAGAATAAGTACCAAAAGATAACCCAGAATCTAATAATTGGCATTAGCTTATTAGCTCTGATACCTTGAAAGAAATCATAATGTGGAATAATAAACAATGAGAGACAAAATTAAGGTGGTTCAACAATATGCCTACATACACACACTAAAGCCTTATTGGCTATATCTTGCATTTATTGAGTGAATATGATTATACATAAGAGTTTCATTATAAAAAAGCTAAAGAGAGAGGAGCTCTTATATTTTAGCAAAGTGGGACAAACCAACTTCTTTGTTGTGAGGAAAGCAAAGGGAGTAACAAAACTAAATATATCTCTGATGATAATTTTCTCACCGTAATTGGTTGAGATATCTTCATTCATATTTATAGAATCAAAGGAAGTTGAGTTATATACAAACTCATGTACAAAATTAGAGAGATTTAAACTATTCTCTACAGATGAGTTATCTACAAGATAAATACAATCTTATCACAATAACTAAGTCTTTGATTCTAACTCTATCTTCTCTTGAGAGGTTGACTTCAATATGACTTGTGCTTTAACACCCTCCTTCAAGTTCAACGGGGGACAACGCACGTTGAGCTTGTAGCAAAAGTCTTGAAAACGAGTTGCGACAATTAGTTTCGTCAATACATCTGCAAGTTGATCTTTACTTGGAATAAACAGAACTTGGAGAGATTTATCCGCTACACGATCCCGGACGAAATGAAAGTCAATTTCGACATGCTTTGTTCGTGCATGGAAAACAGGGTTGACCGAAAGATATGTAGCACCAATATTATCACACCATAGTTTTGGCGGAGGGATTTTAGAAATTCCAAGATCACGAAGTAAAGCTTGAATCCATAGAAGTTCAGCAGATGTGCTGGCAACAGACTTGTATTCTGCTTCAGTGCTTGATCTAGAGACCGTAGGTTGTTTCCTAGAGCTCAATGAGACGAGATTTGCTCCAAGAAATACACAATAAGCTCCGGTCGATTTTCGATCATCCGGACAACCTGCCCAATCTGCATCCGAAAAGGCTTGAAGTTGGTGAGAGCTTGTGCGTGTCAGAAGAAAACCATGAGTGATTGTGTGCTTTAAGTACCGAAGAATTCTTTTAATAGCTTGCCAATGAGTCTTGGTTGGACGATGCATGAACTGACAAACCCAGTTGACGGAGAATGCTAAATCTGGTCTTGTGAGTGAGAGATATTGAAAAGAGCCCACTGTGCTTCGAAATAGAGTTGTATCTTCTATAGGATCCCCCACAGTTGTGGATAGAGAACTCGACGACGACATAGGTGAAGAAATTGGTTTTGCCTCCAACATATTCATTTTCTTTAAAAGATCAAGAATATATCGTTGTTGACATAGCAAGAGTCCAGAATTCAGGCGTATTACTTCAACTCCAAGAAAATAGTTTATGTCCCCAAGCTCTTTGACAGCAAAAGTAACCTTGAGATTTCGTAGTAGATCATCAATGGCAGAGTCATGAGAGGCTGTAATTATAATGTCATCTACATATATTAAAATAAACATGGTAACTGAATCTGATATAAACGTAAATAAGAAGGAATCAGCTTTTGAACCAACAAATCCAAGTTCAATAAGCTGGGTGCTGAGACGTGAAAACCAAGCTCTAGGTGCTTGCTTTAGTCCGTACAATGCCTTGTGCAATTTGCATAGATGATGTGGTTTAGAAGGATGCGCAAACCTGGGTGGTTGAATCATGTATACTTCTTCAGAGAGAAAACCATGGAGGAAGGCATTTTGAATGTCAATTTGCTTCATGGACCAGCCAGCAGAATATGCTATAGAGAGGACAATTCGGATGGTCGTCGGTTTCACTACCGGGCTAAAAGTTTCTCCATAGTCAAGACCCGGTTGTTGGTGGTAGCCCTTGGCGACAAGACGTGCTTTGTGTCTTTCTATTGTTCCATCAGCTTTACGTTTAAGTTTGAAAACCCATTTGCACCCTACTATATTCCGAGCAGTAGTAGGTGGAACCAATGACCATGTTTGATTGTGAAGAAGTGCATTAAACTCTACCAGCATAGCAGTACGCCATTCTGGAATTTGCATAGCAGTGGAAAAACATGTGGGCTTAACCATGGCAGCCTCCGTGATGGATAAAAGAGCTCTTCCAATGGGGTATCGTACAGTACCATCATGAAATTGTCGAGGTTTGTGAATCTGGTTTTGTGCTCTTGTGACCATTTGGTGTGTCCTTGTTGGTGCCGAAGGTGTGGAGAAGTTTGTACCTGTACTATTTTCGTCAAGAGTATTAGATGAAACAAAATCAATGTTAGACAAAATAGGACCAGAATTGGCCATATTCTCACTAGATGCCACGGAGGGGGACCTACATGGAGAGGGACTAGTCGAAGTCTGCATGGTTATTGAGGGCTGGCCATTTTCGGGTATGGGGGGCTGTGTAGTCACGGGTGTTGCAAGATGGGGAGTCACGGGTATTGAGATGAGGTTTTGGGTTTGATAATGTGGCTGAGTCAGAGGGATATTAACCATAGGTAAGATTGGGGAATTGGTGCAGGGAGTGGCCGTGTTTGGAAGGGCTGTGGACTTAAAAGGGAGAACTGTCTCATGAAAAACAACATCACGTGAAATGTAGAACCGGCCAGATTCTTTGTGATAGCACCTATACCCCTTATAGTGAGGACTGTAACCCATAAAGATGCATGCTTTTGATCGAAACTCGAATTTGTGGGTATTGTATGGTCTTAGATTTGGAAAGCATTGACAGCCAAAAATTTTGAGAAAAGAGTAGTCTGGAGGTTGGCCAAATAATTTTTGGAATGGTGACAAATTTTTCAAGGTTGCTGTTGGGAGAAGATTTATAAGAAAAGATGCGGTTTGACATGCTTCATCCCAGAAGCTTTTGGGAACACCACTATCAGCAAGGAGTGCAAGGGTAGTATCGACAATGTGACGATGTTTTCTCTCGACACAACCTTATTGTTGATGTGTATGAGGACAAGATAAACGATGTAGAATTCCCTTGGATTGAAAAAATTTATTAAGGGAACGGAATTCACCCCCCCAATCGGTTTGGACATGTTTAATCTTGGAATTGAATAAACGCTCAACCATGATTTGGAATTTTTGAAAAACATTCATGACATCAGATTTTTGTTGGATGGGAAACAACCAAGTAAATTTGCTAAAAGCATCAATAAAGGAAACATAATATTTATTGCCATGAATAGAAATAACAGGTGAAGGAACCCAAACATCTGAATAGACTAATTCTAATGGATTACATATTTTTGAATTTGAAGTAGAAAAAGGTAACTGATGGCCTTTTGCAAGCTGACATGCGGTGAAGGGGAGGCGATCTTTATTTGCTGAAACTGGAAGACTGAATTTAGAAAGAACATGTTGAACAGTGCGAAGGGCAGGATGTCCTAGATGCTTGTGCCAATGATCCGCCGAGGTTCGCACACCGACGAGGGTATGATTTATTTGAGGAGGCTTCGACGATTGACACAGTTGATAGAGTCCATCTTTAAGAGGACCTTGGTGGAGCAGGATTCGAGTTTGACAGTCCTTAATCACAAAATAATTGGCATGAAATTCAAAGAAAACATTATTATCGCGAGCAAATTTATTTACC
Organism: Corylus avellana; assembly: GCF_965113065.1. Lineage (NCBI taxonomy): Eukaryota > Viridiplantae > Streptophyta > Magnoliopsida > Fagales > Betulaceae > Corylus > Corylus avellana. Next base: position 17,078,284 of record NC_142497.1, read on the forward strand.
GAAAGTAAATTTTTGCAAATATGGGGAACAAGAAGTATTTGTTCTAATAAGAATTTTCTACGGGAAGCTGAGATTGTAGCAGATCCAGTATGAGATATAGACAAACTTGACCCATTACCAACATGGATTTGATCTGCACCATGATACTCCTCAGATGATAGGTTGAGGTTGGTCATCTCATTGGTGAGATGATGGGTGGCTCCTGTATCTGGATACCAATTGTCATCCATGGTCATAGTTGGAGAGGAGTAGAGAGCCTGGGAGTTGGGTGTAGACTCCCCCTGATAGGTTTGATCAAAACGGCGATAGCAACGCAGAGCCGTGTGACCTTGTTTTCCACATACCTGACAGTTGGGACTGAATTGAGAAGAGGAGCCATGATATGCATTTGAATTCCGGCCACAGTTGTTTGGAGAATAGCCCCTTCCTCGGTTTGTGGGTCCACGCCCACCATAGAAATTTCCTCGACCACGAGGTCCACGGCTGCGGAGATCTTGAGATCGAGCAGAGTAATTTGCGGTTGAGGGAGAGATATCCGGAGTAGGGAAACGCTGCTCATAGGCGAGGAGGTGGCCAAAAATTTCCTCGAGAGAGAGAGGGTCCAAGCAAGTGGTCACAGATGTGACAAAAGGATCATACTCCGATCCCAGACCAGCCAATAAATAAGAGATCGTTTCGAAGTCATTGAGAGGCTGGCCTATAGCCGCCATGGTATCGCTCATGAGTTTTATTCGCTAAAAATAATCAGTGACAGATTGGTTACCTTTCTTAGAAGTGGCAAGTTGATAATGAATTTGCATCATCTGAGCACGAGATGTCGAGGTGAACATCTTCTCCAAGGACGACCAGAGATCACGGGCCGTTGCACACCCCACAGCAAGTGTGACTAAAGATTCTGAAAGAGTGGAAATTAAAACACTCAAAATAAGTTGATCACGTTGGTACCAAGTGATGTACGCAGGGTTCATGATTTGGGCAGGAGCATCCACGGCAGGGGCTAGATTTGGGACAGTTTTTGGTGGAGCACGGCTTGTGCCGTCAATGAAACCGTGAGCATCCTGGCCATGCAAGTATGCGTCTATTTGTGTTTTCCAGGAGATGAAATTGCTTTTGGTGAGCTTGACATTGAGAGTTGGATTCATATTGGGGACTTGAAATACAATATTTGGTGCAGCAGGTTGAATGGGTGCTGGTGCAGTGGGATTCGGTGCAGCAATATGTGGAATCGGAATCTCACCTTCAGGAACGGCCATGAGTGCAATAGCAGTAGCAGGTATTGTGAGAAAAAAAAAAAATTCTGACGGGAGCAGCAGATATTTGAAGCAGGAAAAAAAAATGAAAGAAAAAACAAAGAAACCAGGAATCAAAACAAAAACGACGTTAGTCAATATTTTGCTCTGATACCATAACAAAACTAAATAATATCTCTGATGATAATTTTCTCACCGTAATTGGTTGAGATATCTTCATTCATATTTATAGAATCAAAGGAAGTTGAGTTATATACAAACTCATGTACAAAATTAGAGAGATTTAAACTATTCTCTACAGATGAGTTATCTACAAGATAAATACAATCTTATCACAATAACTAAGTCTTTGATTCTAACTCTATCTTCTCTTGAGAGGTTGACTTCAATATGACTTGTGCTTTAACAGGGAGAGACCCCTTATATAGAGAGCAAAGGGAGAGGAGCTCCCAAATTCTAGCAATGTGGGACAAGCCCACATTACTATTCTAACATTTTATGACTCCACGGATAGAACTAATTTTGTTTATCTTGTGGTTGAGTATCGTTGTAACCGACCTAAATCGTTGTAATGTAAATTATGGGATACTTCGATGGACTAATAATCTTGATCCCAATAATTGTGTTTATGCATTTCTGTCTCGCAATAGAATGCATATGAACACAAATTTGTATTTTAGAAACATTTTGTGGCTAATGAGAAATTGTCACCATCATTACTCCAACCAAAACAAGGTATTAATTTGTCTTTGAATTTTTACACAAATTTGTATTTTAGAAACATTTTGTGGCTAATGAGAAATTGTCACCATCATTACTCCAACCAAAACAAGGTATTAATTTGTCTTTGAATTTTTCAATATATATATATATATATAATATTTCTATTATTCATTTATTTACAGGCAATATCTCACGAATAGATGGAGCGAGATCTTAACGATCAGCTGGTTTCACACACGCTGATGCAACACAAGATCAATATTGTTTCACACACGAGATCTTAATTTTGATTATTCATTTATGTTAGCCTTACAGCTTCAATCCAAGCTTGTTGCAAAAGTTTATTGTAGCCATGATTATTATTATAGAATTAAATGTGAATAATATATATATATATATATATATATATATATATATATATATATATATATATATATATATATAATATTTCTATTATTCATTTATTTACAGGCAATATCTCACGAATAGATGGAGCGAGATCTTAACGATCAGCTGGTTTCACACACGCTGATGCAACACAAGATCAATATTGTTTCACACACGAGATCTTAATTTTGATTATTCATTTATGTTAGCCTTACAGCTTCAATCCAAGCTTGTTGCAAAAGTTTATTGTAGCCATGATTATTATTATAGAATTAAATGTGAATAACATTTTACCTGTCGATGTTATGCTATTTTTTCCCAATATTTATACGGTTTCGCTTGAGTTTGAGAATATAGATCGAGTACTAGAGTATAGCATGTTTCAACTCTTCCACCATGTGTTTTATGACTCTATGGATAGAACTAATTTTGCTCATCTTGTGGTTGTATCGAAACAAAAATAAGGGAGTTTTTGGAACTGACCTAAATCTGTAGAATGTGAATTATGAGCTACTTCGATGGACTGATAATCTCAATCACAATAGTTGTATGTATGCATTTCTGTCTCACAATGAAAGGCATATGAACACAAACTTGTATTTCAGCAACATTCTGTGGCTAATGAGAAATTGTCTCCATCATTACTCCGACCAAAACAAGGTATTAATCTGTCTTGAAGAACAACACCATTTTGTTGTGGTGATCTCGAAACCGTTAAAGGACGATGAATTCCATTTGCTTCACAAAATTCTTTAAATTCATTTGATGTGAATTCACCTCCTCTATTGGATCTCAATGATTTAATGCAATAGCCACTTCATTTTACTACAAAGGGTTTGAATTTTTTGAAAACTTCAAATAATTGAGTTTTTTCCTTTAAAAAATAGACTCAAGTCTTTTGATTAAAATCATCAATGAATAGAAGGAAGTAATGATTTTTACCGAACGAAGATGGCTTAATTGGACCACAAACATCCGCATGAACAAGTTAAAGCGGCTCATTTGCTCTTATAGTAGATTATTTTGGAAAGCTTTTTCTGGAATTCTTTGCCGACAAGACATCCTTCATAAAGTTGATCCAATTGGTTGATAGAAGGCAAGCCATTCACCATCCTCTTTTGTGCCAACAATTTTAATATGCCGAAATTTACATGCTCAAATCTCAAATGCCAAAGCCAAGATGAATCTTTCAAGCAAGTCTTGAGACATTTAGCTACATCCGCTTGAATATTTAATAAAAACATTCTATTGTTGTTCATGAAAACTTTGGCTATCAAATTCTTCTTGTCATCTCTTAGTAAAAGACTACAACTTTTCATATGAACTTCATAGTCTTTTTCCAAGAGTTGTCCCAATCTCAAAATATTACTTTTCATATTTGGAATAAAATAAACATTTGTTAGAAATTGATGTCCTCCATTTTTCAAGCGAATTGAGATTATAAATTTCCCTTTTATTGGAACTTTTGCTAAGTCTCCAAAAGTAACATTCCCGCTCACCGATTCATCTAGCTCGACAAACTTGTTTTTGTCTCCATATATATGGTTGCTTGCCGCATTGTCAAGATACCACGAGTTCTTCTCTCATCTTTCTTCTCCATTATAACCTAGCAACAAAGTGGGCTCCGCTTCCTCATTTTCAACATAATTGGCTTCCTCTTCAACATCGTTAATATCACTTTTACATTCCCAAGCATAATGACCATGTTTTTGGCAATTATAACATTTAACTTAAGATTTATCATACCTTCTTCCATATTGCTTCCAATTATTTATTTTTCCTCGTTCTCTTGATGTTTGACCTCTTTCTTCGTAATTATTTCAATTACGTGGGCCTCTTCCTCTTCCTCTACCACGGCCATGACCGCATCCTCGTCCTTGTCCTCTTTGACTCCTTTCTTGCTCTTCTTCATTCCCTTTGAAAAAAAAGTTATGTAACTAGAACTTACTTCAATGGCTCTGCCTTCTTCTTGTTGAGTCTTTCTTCATGGGCTTCAACAGATCCCATGAGTTGATCAATACTCATGGTTTCTAAATCTTTTGACTCTTTAATTGCTACAACGATATAGTCAAATTTTTATTGCAAGGAGCGGAGGATCTTCTCAATTACTCGAACATCTTCCAATTTTTTTCCATATCTCTTCATTTGATTTACTATTGCCAACACCCTTGAAAAATAATCCATAATCGACTCGGATTCTTTCATTTGTAAAACTTCAAATTCGCCTAAGATGTTTGAAGGCGAATTTTCTTCACTTTATCAACTCCCTGATAGGAGTTTAGGAGAATCTCACATGCTTGCTTGGAGTTGGTTGCATTCGCCACCTTCTCGAACATAGCTTCATCCAAACATTGATGAATAAAAGTGAGAGCTTGTTGACCCTTCTTTCAAAGTCTTTGAAAAGCCTCTCTATGATTAGGACCCAAAGAAGCTTCATCACTAGGCTCATCGTAGCCTTTATCTCCCAAGCAATGCCTTCATGCGAATGCACCAATTATCAAAATTGTCTTTGGAAATGTTGGGGTTGTCCCACATTGGTTGTGGAATGAGCTGGTGGTCAGTTTATAAGTGTGAAGGAAAGCCTCACCTCTTGAGCTAGCTTTTGGGGTTGAGAGGCCCAAGACCACCCGATACTGGTATCAGAGCCCAGGTTCAACTAACAAGTCTCAGCCCAATAGTCCACGGGAGAACGGGTTATCGCTGCTCTAACCCAGGACCCGATGTGTGAGGGGGAGATTGTTGGAGTTATCCTACATCGGTTGTAGAAGGGGCTGGTCACTTTATAAGTGTGAGGGAAAGTCTCACCTCTTAAGCTAGCTTTTGGAGTTGAAAAAGGCCCAAGACTACCCAACACTTTGTTGAGTATATGTATGAGTGGTTAATATAGCATTGTGGGGCCCAAACCCATGAGCTTAAGCTTTTGGGTTATGTGGTGTCTCAACATGCTATATTATAAGCTTGCAAAAGGACTCCCCAAATGTATTAATCTCCCAACAACTGGTATCAAAGCCAACTTTAGTTTCCTGAGATGGGTGTTTGGAACGCGTATGGTTTGGAGTTGTGCCGAGTCCCGCAACTCTTGTACGCATGACGCTCTTGCAAATGTAAAAATACTCATAAGACATTGGTCCAATGTGGTGATGAACTCACAGATAAGGGGGAGATTGTTGAGTATATGTGTGAGTTTAAAAAGAATAGAATCTCACATTGGAAATATACATGACGTGTGAGTGGTTAATATAGCATTGTTGGGCCCAAACCCATGAGCTTAAGCTTTTGGGTTGTGTGGTGTCTCAACATATTATATTATGAGTTTGCAAAAGGAATCCCCAAAGGTATTAATCTCCCAACAAGGTGAGGGAATTGAAATTGGAAGGTTGAATTGGCATTTCTCTAGAATCAATAAACCTGTCTCTGATACCACTTTGTTGAAAGTTGGAAACAACAACACTCACTAAGAGAGAACACAAAATAGAAAAAAAAATATTTAACTTTATTCAACTTGATAAAAATACTTGCTTACATGGGTATTTATAGGATACAAATGATCCTTCTAACTTCTTCATAATAACTTCATTCATTTATATATCATATAACTCTCATGTAACTCTAATGAAAAATATCTCTTGAAAAACTAAAAGACACAACCTCTTCAAGTTCTTTAGCAACATATGAGAATATGAAATGAAAAGTCACTTAGTAACAACATATGAGAATATGAAATGAAAAGACTCAACTAAATGTTATTAAAATTAAGTTTATTATTCAACATGCATTCTCTACACTTGAGCAATGTGGGACAAACCCACATTACTATTCTCTAACATTAACCAAAGCAAGTTGCATTAAGACAATGTGGGGAACTCTCCCCCACAATGTGCTCCCTACCTCTCGCACTACATGTAAATCAACATATACAGTAAAATTGCCAAACAACAAGCCACTGATGAATGGCAATAATCCCAGATTGATGAAAAATGGTGTGGCTTAGCAGTTGAAAGAAACATATATATCTCAGGAAGTTTAAACCAAGAAGCAAGACAAAGACAAAGACAACTCCATTCCATGCATTTAAAGAGAAGGGCCACATTGTTTAGACCAGGCCCAGGGCAGATCAAATTCGAATAATTCTTGAATGGAGCTATATCATGTTCGACAAAACAAAATTAAAGCTATCAAAGACATGTCGGCCCAGTAATGCAAGAGCAAACATGTCTCCAAATTTGACAAATATATGTCCAAAAATCATGGAGATGGACACATATAGAGAATTACTTTATATATAGAGAGAGAGAGAGAGAGAGAGAGAGAGAGAGCTTTTCACCCCAAAAATAAATAAATAACTCAAAAGGAAGGAAAAGAAAGACAAAAGGCCTGGCAACAAATAATAAATATTTGTTATCATTATTGTTAACATTATTCTTCAGTAATATCCTGATTGATTTTTTTTTTTTTTTTTTTCCCTTTGCATAAAACAAAAAATAATTTCGAGAAGGTACCAATTATTGTCATAGAAGGTGATAATGACCCCATTGGCAGACCACGATGATTTTTAGTGTTTGTCAGGTAGCCTAAAGATGAGATAAAAAAAAGTCTACATGTTTGATGTTGATGATGTTGATGATGATGTTATAACTACCCTGTATTGGCTAGATATGAGACCAGATCATATGTTTTAAGGATTTATTCTTTTCAAAAATATTCCAAAGAAACATAGTCACATGAAAGGTGTCACGGCTTGCTATGTGTCAGGAAGCCATGCATTTTCTTGGATTTGTAAGGGGGCAGACACACAAGCAAAGGAAACAAAAAGAAAGGGCTTGGCCTAAAAGCTTGATGGGGAACTCTCACACCATTTCCTCACTTGTGACCATTGTTGCCCCTTCAAATCCAACACCCCCTCCCCACGCAACAATGAGAGAAAACCACCCACAAGTTCAAATTTTAATGAAATTATTAGTTTTATTTACCATTTTTAATAAGTTTGAGTTTTTTTTTTTTTTTTTTTTTTCTTTTTTTGATAAAGTGATCATTTATTATGGCATCAAGATTTGTGGTTATGAGTTCAAACCCTATAAAAATATCAAGATTACACGTACAAGAGTATACTCTAATAATATCATACCAATTGTTGAATAAATTAAATGAAAATGATCCAAGTAAATAAAAAGAAATTAACAAATTAAAACACAAAATTTATTATATGTTCGGCGCCTTGATAGTCTCCAATAAATCTCCCTCAAACAATAAAGAACAAATAACTTTTATCATTTTCCACACAGATACGGCCAGGGCTGGCCCAACCCTTAGGCAAGCAGCCCCCGAGGGCCCTCAATTTGATAAGGCCCCCAAATTAATATATTTGTTAATAAAAAAATTTCATAAAAAAATTTAAAGTCATTATTATCATTCATATTCTTTAATTAAGGCCCCCTAATCATGGTAATGATAATTTAAAAAAGGCCCCCAATTAATGAATTCTAACAAAAACAAAACAAAATTAAAGACCTAATTGCCGTCAATATATACGCTTCAATTAAGGCCCACTACTAAATTTAAATAAAAAAGGCATTAATATCATTTGATTCTCTAACATTCGGAAATAAATAAGGCTTAAAAAATCGATGGGAAAATAATAAAATAATAAATATAATAATAAAATATTCAACCCTAATTATATTACATATGTCTAACCGTAAACAAAATCTAGAAGATTGTGTTAAACGTTTAAAATCAAATGGGAAAATAAATAAATAAATGCTAAAAGTTGAAAAGTTTCTAAAATATTTTATTCAATAATGATTTTGCATCCCAAAAGGCGAGAATAATGATTTTTAAATAAAAATATATTATTATTATTATTTATTTAATATTTAAATATAAAAAATAAAAATAAAAAATAAGTCCCACTTAAAACTTTCACCTTAGGCATCAAAATATATTGAGCCGGCCCTGGATACAGCTTCAACAATTTACCGACTAACTTGGGTTACGATAAGTGGTTAAGATTTACAATGTCAATCACTTAAAAAAATATATATATGATTAAGCATTTTGATCCATTCATTTCTCGGCATTGTCACTCAAAATACATCACGTTAACCAATACGAAGATAGCCTTAGTAAACATGATGGGATTTTGTGAAAGGTAAAACAAAGCTCCGAGTTGATGGGATTGGTATTAGGCAGTGTCACATACACCCCATCAACATGTGCTTGGGATGTTTCTTGGCGAATGAAAATCCAATGGACAAAAAGGAGACATGCTGGTGGGCCTGTCAGCGGTTGAAGAGGGCTTTAAATGAGAGAATTACAAAGCAGGCCTCAGAAACGGTTAAATCTGTCACGTGAGTCAAGAGGGGCCTCCAGGCACGGGAGCCTTAATTAAATTGGGCCCAAGTTGGGCATTTTGATTGTGTCTTCACACTTCTCTATCACCTCCTCAACCATCATTTCAAAACCAATAAAATTAAGAAAATAAGATTATTTTGTAAATTAATTGGGTTTTTTTTTTTTTTTTAACACAAATGCTTATCTTGTTATCCAATAGCTAATTCTCAGTGTTATATCGTCAAATTATATTTGTATGATATTTGTAAAACCGTTAACACCGAAACAGAGAGAAGACAACGGCTCAATTTGTTAAAATTTTTGTTTGATTTTTTTTTTTTTTTTCGCTCTTGGCTTTTATGTTACATCATAACACTTTTTTAAATTAAAAATAAAAAATACTCTCCTAAAAAACACTAACAAACCGAGCCAAATTTCGCTTGCCCTCGATCCTTTGCTTATTATAATTTAGGGATAATGAAGGCTTTAAAAGCATATCTCAACCCCCAAACCACAAGATCTTTTGCCTATAATAATGTTTCTGAGTTTAGTATTATCCTTAAAAATTAATGATGAATGTCTGGCCCTTACCTTTTTCTTTTTTTCTTTTTTTTTTTTCCTTTAACCTTGTGATGCTCCAATTGCAAGTTTGTAATCATGGGATACCATTTGTTCCCTGACCCGGACCCACCGGGTACAGTACCGGGTCTATTTTGGGAATTAGACAGTCTTCTTTTTGAGGCAAGTAGATTAGCTTTTAGACTGAGTCTATGCATTTTGCATGCAGTTTCTTTTAGGGTTAGTTTTTTACTGGGCCAACTAATTTTCTGCATATTTAATTTTTTGGAATAATTTTACTTAATATCATGAACTATTATACGTTTTGAAAAGCCTCTTATAAATTTTAAAAAATCTCAATTTTACATTTGAAGTTTTAATTTGATGCAATTGACCATATTCGTCAATTTTTGTAGTTAAATCCTAACAAAAACTTCTAAAAAGACCAAATTGCCCTTCTTATTTAATTTAAAATTAAGGATAGATTTAAAATTTTATAAAAATGTTAGGAATATAAATATCATTTTATCACTTTTATCATCCAAAAATTGACGGAGTGGAATACATTTTATCAATTTGAAAGTTCAAGAGTTTTTGAAATTTATAAATAATCTTTCAGAAATTTTAATTGTGGTACTTTAATTTTTTTAAAAAAATAATAATAATAATAATATATTATAAAAGGTAGGAAGATATTATATATTTATATAAATAGATCCACCAACATTGGACAAGTGTATGGGGAGCGGCAGTGATGCATGCATGCATAGGTAGTAGAGTAGGGTCATGATAAAAAAGCCTTGGGTTTAGGGAGACATGGACATATGAGAAAGCGTACGATGAATGCGGGCGATTAGAAATTAAAGAGGAAAGCTAAACCAAACAAAACAAAACAAAACAATCCGGCAGACATACGCAAATTGATTAAAGTTAGAAACACACAACCACAGAGAATAGTGTTTGTCAAACACTGATTGGGAGCAGCACAAAAGTAACCGGCATGTGTCTCGAGAGATTCCCTTTTTTCTAGTCTTTTTATCTTATATGCAACCACACATTGACGTCATTTTTAAAATTATTACTAAATTTTAGATTTAATAGAGATTTTTAATGTTAGATTAATAATATATAATTAAAAGTATGAAAGCGAAAGTGTGTGTAATATTTTTCTTTATATTTTTGCTTGTTGATTTTGTTGGAGCAGTGTGGTTATGAAAAAAGAGTAATGTTATTGAATTTTGTATTGTGATCTCATAAATTAAGGGTCCGTTTAGGTTTGTGATTTAAAAATAACAATTTGAAAACATAATTTTTAAAAACGCAGTTAAGTATTTGGCAAAATCGCAGTTTAGCGTTTGAAATTGTGGGTTTTTCATAAATCGCTCTCATACTTTAAAAAAAATTACAAAAAAAAATGTATTGATTGAATGTGTATTTTAAAAACAAGAAACTGAGATTTGAAAACGTAATTGCATACGAGCAATGGAGTGTGTTTTTAAAAACGAGCGATTTTAAAAGTTAAACTGCGATTTTACCAATGGCTTAATTGTATTTTTTAAAATTGCGTTTCAAATCCTACGTTTTGAGATTGCTGTATTTTTCAAATCACACTTTTGACATCGCAAATCCAAACATACCTTTTAACATGCACTTAAAAATAATATGACTGTCATACAATTTAATAATATAACATAAAAAAATTAATTTTTACTCATATGTCATCTTAATTACATGAGAGTTTTATATAATATTATTTTTTAAAAAAAATAAATAAAAAGGAGGAAAAAAAACACACCCACACACACTCTCTTTTTAGGAGACACTTGTATAGGCCTTTAATAAAGTGGCTCTTATCATATTCAGTGACAGATGTTGGTGTGACATCTCAGTAGCTTTCCTTTGGGGAAAAAAAGAAGAATTCAACTCCACGTGGCCACGTATTTCCTTTTAATATCCTTAAAAAATTACAACTCCTTTTTGAAAAGGGCGATTAAAAGCTACGTGACAACCCGTATGTTAACCGGTACACCTCTACGTACTCAAAACTATATATTATATATATCTATATATATATATATATATGTAATGTTACCAAACTTTATTTATTTATTTTCATCAAAAGTCAATGTGACTCATAAATGATTCCTCAACCATAGGGTGGCAATGGTCCGCTGTAAATTTTCGGAGCAATATTCAGTGGAAGGCACCCCCCCATGGATGGTTTTCTGTCAATTGGGATGCAGCGGTTCTGAAGAAGGACGGTCGGCTGGGTCTAGGGGCAGTGGTTCGGGATCATTTTGGCAAAATGCGTGCCGCCAAGAGTGTATCACGACCAGGTTTTTTGAATCCTACGGTAGCAGAGGCATTAGCAGCACATATGGCCATTTGTTTGTGTCAGGAACTGGGGATCTCTCATGTACAAGTAGAGGGCGATGCGAAGGAAGTGGTCGAAGCGGTAACGATGGAGGATGCAGCTGAGAGTGGATGGGGCCACTTGGTGACTGACATCCGATCAACTCTGCAGAATTTTTCTTCATGGAGAATGCAATTTATCCCTAGAGAAGCAAATCGGGTGGCCCATGTTTTGGCCCGTTTAGCAGTGAATGTAAACATGAATATGGTGTGGTCTTCGGAACCGCCAGAATGTATTGGTGCTATTTTGGCAGCAGAGCAATCTGCTCTGGCTGTCTGATTTTTTGAGTTAATGAGAATTAAGATTTGATCAAAAAAAAAAAAAGATAGGGACAACGTCTCTCTATCTTATCCATTAAATGTTTCATAGCATTTAAAGTTTGTGTATACATGAAGTTAACGATGGCACAATTTATTAAAATAATTAAATAATATTAGATTATGTATATCATTAAATGTATCAATTTTCCTTTTTAGTTTGGTGCCTTCTCATTTTCTTCTACGGGTTTATTAGTTTTTTTCAAGTTAAAAACATAAGGCTAACCCTAAAATTGTTCACAGTGTATATATACATCAGAGCAAAGGTCATCTTGTTAAAGTAATGGTTAAATGATTAAATTTATCTATTCCTATCAGTTTAAGCTTTTGTGATAACTGGTAATTTAATATGATATCAGAGCCAAAGGTCATGGTATTAAATTACCCCTCATTTAAATTAAATATTCCACGTGTTAGGTCTCACCTATTAAAAGAAAGTTTAAGCCCACACGTAAGGGAAAGTTTAAGCTTTTGGGATAACTAGTAATTTAACACATCCTTGCACAGTTTTGTGTGTTTGAGGGGCTTAAAGGTGTCTTTAACATTTAAAAAGTCTATTTGAAAAAAAAAAAAAAAAAAAAAAAAAAAAAAAAAGTTTGATAAAAAAATTGAAAGCACTTTTAAGAGTTCAAAAAGCCCAAAAATAACCAAAACACACTTTTGGCACAAGCTTTAAAATGAATGAAACTCGCTCAAAAGCGCTTTTTAACTTAAAAGTTATATTTCTCAAACACAGTCAAAATGTAAAATAGAAGAAAAAGTGAAAGCAAAAAAAAATAAATGGGGATGGCGGGGCGTTAAACGCTTATGTTCATCACTAGTGATTGCCCTAAGGACTACATTGTGTTCTTATTTATTACTTACATTGTTTACAAAATAAAATAAGTCTCTATGTAGAGGAGAACTGTAGTAATCAACTCTTACACAATTATAGATTTATCTTTCATCTTAATTAAATATTGTATTCGTTGAGCCTTACTTATTGCAATGAAATTTGAGCCTATACGTAAAGGAAAGTGTTACAATATTAAGAGAAATGCTATAGTTTCTCCTAATCCTACGTGGATATTGTTTTCTAACAAAAATATGATGAACGAGTGGGGTACTTTTTTCTGTTTTTTTAGAAAACAATATCCACGTAAGATTAAGAGAACACAAAGAAAACCGTAGCATTCGTCTAATATTAATTACATGATTTAATAAATTATTTTCTCTCAATTTAAACTTTTGGAATAAGTGATATAATTCAACGATCCCAACTATATTTATTCATTTTTTATTTAATGTAAGAAGAAACAAAAGAATTTTAAAGATTTTATGTGATTGGATAAACAGTAGATTGTGATTTGGACAGTGCAGTGTCAGCTTCTTCTGAAACTTTGATAAACTTAGCTCAAATGGAGAGACAAGCTTTTACGCAGTGTCCATTTCAGAATTGTCTTATATATATACGTACACATGTGAATGCATGTGTATTTCTTTTTTCTTTTTCGCAAAGCCACCTTTTTTCTTCTTCTTCTTCTTTGTTTTTAGGGCTTAGAGAAGCCAAGAGAACGTCTAAAAGTTAAAGAAACAATAAGACAAAAAATTCTTACTTTTTTTTTTTTTTTTAATCATGAATTATAATCTCCATTATATAAGCAAGTTGGGTATATGAGAAGTAGAGATCCTGTTTGAATGAATGTGTTATTAGAAATTAGTTTTTAGTGATAAATTTTAAAGAATAATGCAAAATTTAGAACACATGATATGCTTTTATGGGTTTCCTTTCCACTATGGGAATTGGAGATTAAAAACAAAAAATGGAGTAAACATTAATTAATTGAGACTTAGGTTGTTTTATGAATAAGTTGGTAAGAAGTTGTTCTCAAAACAATGGATTATGAAAGGTATATATCTTCTTCTTTCTTTCTTTCTTTCTCTCAATCTCTATTTGGAAATGAAAAAAATAAACAACTTATTATAATATAAATTAAACGATTAAATTCATTATTTCTTATTAGTTTAAACAGTGATTTAATCTGATAATACAGCAAATGTCTTAAGTTCAAACCATGTTTGTGTCAATTCATTCCATTTAAATTAAATATTTCACATGTTATACCTCATTTATTAAGGAAGAATTTGAGCTTACAAGTGAGAATATTAGAATATAAATTAATCGGTTCAAAGTTCAATTGGCAAAACCTTATAGATGATACTTTTTTGATTTTTGGTTATGATGTGACATAAATATAAACGTAATTTATATTATTTTGTGTTTTGAATTGTTTCTCAATGTTTTAATTCTTTCTATCTCTCGGTCTTTCTTTGGAAATGAAAAAACAAACAACTTGTTATAATATAAATTAAACGATAATTTATTTATTTTTTTCTATTTGTTTATACTTTTGAAATAATTAGTGATTTAACATGATATCATAGTAGATGTCTTGAGTTTGAATCATATCTCCACCAATTTACCCATAATTTCAATTAAATGTAAACTTTTGTGATAAATGGTGATGTAAATACAACTTGACCCGGACGGTTTGAGAGTTCGTTAAAACATTTTAAACGGTACTTTTTGTGTTTTGGTTATGATGTGACATAATGATAAGAGTAATTTTGAGTGTTTTCTATTTTGAATTGTTTATTAATACTTTAGCCTTTTTTTGTTTAAAAAAAATAAAAAATAAAGGAAAACATTAATTACCACCCCCAATCTTTTCATTACGTTTGCAATTATACCCTTAAACTTTAAAAAATGTCAATTTTGAGTTACCATATTTCAAAAGTTTGCAATGTCAACAATCTCATCCAAATTCAGCGTTAAATTCTAACGAAAGAAGTGAAATTTCCAAAATACCCACGCCAAATTCACGGTATTTTTATAATTTTATAAAATAAAAAAATTAGGATAATTTTTCGAGTTTCACTCATCAAAACGTTGAATTTTGACGACACAGTTGACGTTATAAACTCCTGAAGTATGGTAACCATAAATTAACACTTTTTAAAGTTTAAGGGTATGATTAAAAAAGTGATGAACGGCCAGGACAATAAGTTAAGTTTTCTAAATTTAAAAAAAATAAAAAAAAAAACCTAAAGAGGGTTGCTAAAACAAGCTCTCAATTTTGTGAATTAGATATATGTAAGAATAAGAAAATTTTCAACGTCATCTTCATTCAACTTACTTTCAAATACAATAAAGAGGAAGAGGAGGTTGACAAATGACAATGGTGTACCCATTTTTGTGAATACGATTGCAGTTGCTAAAGAAAGTGAGATAAGAGGGAAAGAAGAATCAACAACAATTTTTTTTCTTTCTCCTTTTGACTTGGAATCCTTTTAACTTTTTGCGTCCTACTATTGGCCATGATGGGTCGTTTTAGTTTAGCATTATTTCTTACATAATTTAATAAAAAATAAAAAATATATTAAAATTTCCCATGACATGTCCATTCTTCATCATCTTCATCATCAGCATTCAATGTCATGGTTTCCACTGTTTTTGGCAACAAAAATAATAATAAAAAAAATACAAACATGAAACACCTCCTCAAAAAAGTAAAAGAAGCAAGGCTGTGGGTGGCTTTTAATTTTTTTGTCTCTTGCTTTTGTCAAAGAATTAAGGTTGTCATGTTGCCATCAAACGTATTGCCTTTCATGGCCTAAAATGCTTCCCTCTCTATTGGGCACTTACGCAATTGTTGTACAATAACAGCATACCATCATGCCATCATGGGACATGGATGGTCCACTTTACCAGAATTTCTAATTAACCCACATTATTTTCAACAATATCTAATACCTACAAGTGCCTCGTTTCACACAGATCAGGTTAGATTCAGCTTTGTCTTAACCATGACCGCAATAAATTATATGCACTCAAAAAAATTTGAACCTCAGATCTTGATGGGATACCGCCACCAAATCCAAGACTTTCACCATCTGGATTAACCCATCAAGGTTAAGGGTACGTAGCACTTTCATGCAAGGAATTTGGTTGTTCTTTTTCTTTATTGTTTTTGAACTTTAATGATGATTACTTTCCCAATCGATGAGACGAGTGAGGAGGGCATCATCAGTTTCATTAGCCCCTTTAATCGGCTTTTTGGTAGCACCAGTCACATAAGACCAAAGCTTGCAGCTTTTGAGAAAACTACGTATAGATTGAAACTAACCACAAATATGGTATCAGAGCATAGATTCTGAATCACCTTTTATACCTTTTTTTTTTTTTTTTCTCTGCTTCCTGTCTTTTTTTCCCAACGCATTTAGTGTTTTCTGGCGAATCCATTGCTTTGTCCGTATCGGTCAGTCTTCTCCTCATAGTTTCCAGCAAGTGACAACACCGCTCGAAACCTCAAAAAACCGGTCACAAACTATAATTCACACTTGATGAATCTCAAATCTTACTTTAAATTAAAAAATATATATATATATTGATTTTTTTTTTTAAAAAAAAATTATATATTAAAAAAAAAAAAAAAAACCCTCAACAAAAGGAAAAGCTTCCAATAAGAACTTCTTATATTTTCGTATGTCTTCTCTTTACTAATTCTTTAGGTAAAGTCAAAAACTTTAATCGAGTGTAATTTGAACCTTATTTTGAAATTCCACCATCATCGGTTCGTTTCCTCCGTTCAAATCAACCATCAACTCTAATGAGAAATTTGCTGGTTTTTTTTTTTTTTTTTTTTTTTTTTTTAGATTTGTTGTTGAGAATCTTACCATTTTTTCTATTTTTTTTTTTTTTATTCCTTGTACCCATTTCTTATTTGCTTATGAAATGACTAATTTTTCCCTAACCTAAGAAGATACTTTTCTTTTTAATAAACCGGATTTAATATTTTTTTGTAACTTTCCAACTGATTTTAATAATGAGCAAATTGACACTAAAATTTGAAGGAAATAACACAGAATTGAAGTTTATGAGATAAATGACACAGGAATGATAATTTGTGAAGGAGAAAGTAACAGAAGAATACCCTTTTTTTTTTTACATGAATGAGTAATTTTATGGGTTAAGTTTAGTTATTGTATATACTTTTCAAACTTAACAGCTTATTTTGATAAAGTGGGCAAATTAACACCAAAACCTTTAAAATATGAATTGAGTTACACTAAGGTCATGTTTGTTTTGGCGTAAAATATTTTTTGAAAAAGAGCTTTTATATTTTTAAGTGTTTGTCGCGGTGAAAAATATTGGTAAAAACCCAAAAATATTTTCAATTGATGAAGAAAAACAATATTCATGAGGAGTAAAATAGTTATGCTTTTCATTTGCGTCGTACCGTGTTTTGCCACTTTCACGCACCTTCGGATGGATTATTGTGAGAGTTCACTTTATAGAGCCTACTAACTCGACCATGTCCCGGGTTGTTCGAATACCTTTTCACAATAATCCTCTCACAATTGCTTCTCCAAATTGTAAGTAATATGAGCATACAATTGTACTAGATTTTAATCTCACACTCGAATGTCTTCTATTCTCATATTATTTTCCTCTGCACTTTGTAGCTTCTTTTTGTTTTTTTTTTTTTCTCACAGCTCCTCATATTATATGAAAATAAAATAAAAAATATTTGTTAATTTTTTGTACGATCCAAAATCAAAAAATGCATTTCAAAATTAAGCATGAATTAAAGTTTATGAATTAAGTGATATTTATTCTACTAATAATTAGCCCTTAAATAAAAGATAGTTTCTTAAAGAGTCGATTTCCAACCATCGATGGAAGGGAGGGGAACCGGTTCTCTTTCACCAGGGGTAGAATTATCAAAAAAAAAAAAAAAAAATAAATAAATTTAAACAATTTTACTCTTGATTTAATAAGAACTGATTCCTCTCCTGTTGATTTGGACCGGAAGAGGGGGGGGATGAGGGTGCACGGTGCATGATAGACCTTAGTAACACCAAACAGGCAGATACACGTATTGTCCCTGCCCCCGTCGATACAGTAGATTGGGAAAACAGCTTTGCAAATGCTCGTGCGCTGCTAGTGTCAGTACGAAACGTATTCCAGATAAAGAAAGGATAGGTTTGTAAATTAAAGAAACCACGAGGGTAAATCGGGTTGGGAATTCCGAGGCGTAGGAGAGAGGAATGTGTTGGTGGGGCAATGGAGCAGCGCCAAAGGCGCAGGCCTCCCGATTGTATCCATCACACTCTCAGTCTTTCACTCCCCATTTCCACTTTCACTCCCCCTCCCTCGCGCGTAATCTCGCACGCCCAACGTGAAAATTGCAAATAATTTATCAAATATTCGACAAGAAGATGAGGAAAGCGGTTGAAATGCAGACGCGTATAGGTGGAGTGGAAAGAGAGTGTACAGAAAAATAAAAAAGAACAAAGAGTGATGAGACTTGAGATACAGAAAGACTGGGACTGCTGAGAGCTCTCTGATTCACTACTGAGTCCTAACAGCTAACAACACGCCCACGATAGTTGCTGCCAAAACTCCCATGGCCCCAAACTTTTACATTGACAACTCTCTCTCTCTTTTTTCCTTTGTCTTAATGAATCACTGTGCCACTGTCTGGTCTGGTCTCTCCAGTCTCAAGTGAATGCAACATTATGAAAAAAGATAACCCATTTATTGGACCATTTAGAGCTTTCTCTCTCTTTTTTTTTTTTTTTTCATCATATGAATCTCATGTCATATATATATATATATACACATTTTTGGGGTTTTTTTTTTTATTTTCAAGGGTGTAAAAAGATAACCCATTTATTGGACCATTTAGAGCTTTCTCCTTTTTTCCTTTTTTTTTTTTTTTCATCATATGAATCTCATGTCATATATATATATATTTTTTTCATCATATGAATCTCATGTCATATATATATATATACATTTTTGGGGTTTTTTTTTTTTTTTTTTTTTTTTTTTTGAAGAGGGCTCTTTTAGAGTTTGTGGAGGGCCTTAGAGGGAGTGAAAGAAAATATTTATAAAGATATAGAAAAAGATAAAGCTTAGACAAAGCAAAGGAGAGGGGGGGGTGGGGGAGTGTGGGTTCTGTACTGTCTTAGCCTGTCCCCCCCACCCAACACAGTTCTCTCTCTTTCTCTCTCTATCTCTAAGAGTCCAAGTCCAAAAGCCACTACCGCATTGGCTTTTATCGTCTTTTGTTCTGTGCTTCCTATGCAATTGTCTATGTCTGCTGCTTCTGCTCCCTCTTCTCAGTACCTGCAAATGGGGGAGGAATCATACTTTGAATTTCTTGTTATTATTTGATACCCATCTCTTTTTCTTCTCATCTTTTAGCCCTCTGGCTGGGTATCCCTCCAAACATGACTTTCTTGTTGTTTTCTATAATTCTATTCATCCGCTTCCATTCCTCTCCTGTTTCTGCTTTGTGGGTACCCCTCAAAAATATGAATTCCTTACCATGATTTGACCCCATTTCCAATTTTATATAGTTTTTCCTTTGTGGTACTCTTCTTATGACCACTTGATTACTCTAATCCCCTCCTTTTTTTTTTTTCTTTTTTGTTTTTTGTTTTTTTCTTTTCAATATTTTGTTGGTGGGTGGGTTGGTTATTTGGTTGTACTTCTATTCATCCACACAAGAACCGCACTGGGGTGTTCATGGAAATTGATCTGAACCATGCAGTGACTGAGGTGGAGAAGAATGCATATTGCAATGGGGACTGTGGAAAGGGTGCATGTGTTTGTTGTTTGTCCTCTTCGACTTCTTCATGTTCTTCAAATTCATCGGGAGCTCCTGTGTCTTCCTCCATTTATCTGGAGCTTTGGCATGCTTGTGCTGGCCCTCTCACCTCTCTGCCCAAGAAAGGAAATGTGGTTGTCTACTTCCCTCAAGGTCACTTAGAACAGGCGGCTTCATCCTCTCCTTTCTCCCCCTCGGAGATGCCAAGCTTTGATCTCCATCCTCAGATCTTCTGCAGGGTTGTCAATGTCCAACTACTTGTGAGTTCTGTGTTTCTTTTTCAAGACTCAATTTTGTGTGCTTTCTTCCTCTCCCACAATTTCACTTTCTTTGTTTCTTTTAATTTGTTTATGGTTTCTTTTCTCTCTTGAAACAGGCTAATAAGGAGAATGATGAGGTTTATACACAGGTTACCTTGCTTCCTCAGCCAGAGGTATGATTCTTAATTGATACTATAACAACAGCTTGGTTTTTAGAAACTGATATTATAGAAGTGAAGAAAAATTTTATCTTTTCTATTAAGCGGTTTGTATTCTAGTGACTTC
This sequence comes from Corylus avellana, assembly GCF_965113065.1. Classification (NCBI taxonomy): domain Eukaryota; kingdom Viridiplantae; phylum Streptophyta; class Magnoliopsida; order Fagales; family Betulaceae; genus Corylus; species Corylus avellana. The sequence goes on from NC_142497.1 coordinate 17,098,465, forward strand.
TTAGGTTCTTATTGCTTTGAAATCAAAATTTCTGTTGGGATACGCTTTTGCTCAAACAAATATGTAATTGTATTGATGATGTCAATTCTGGGGTTTCTGCAGTTGGCGGGTAAGAATTTAGATGGCAAAGAGCTTGAAGAGTTGGGGGTGGATGAGGAGGGGGGTGGAGGATCACCTACAAAGTCTACCCCTCACATGTTCTGCAAAACGCTTACCGCTTCTGATACCAGCACCCATGGAGGATTCTCTGTTCCTCGAAGAGCTGCTGAAGACTGTTTCCCTCCTTTGGTGTGACTCTTAAGATATTGTTTTAAATAGATATCTTAGCTGATTTGCTCTGATAAATTTGACTTCTTAACATGAGTGAATTTCCTTTATTGCAGGATTATAAGCAGCAGAGGCCCTCTCAAGAGCTTGTCGCCAAAGACCTCCATGGGGTGGAATGGAGGTTTCGACATATTTATAGAGGTACTTCTGATAGAACTCTGTAGTGATGTCTAATTGATGGAAATATTGTTGTGACAAAATAAATTTTAGAATCCAAAAAAATGCAGAAAAAAACAGAATAAGAATAACCATTACACAAGATACCAAGAAACCTATAGTTCGGCTTAACAAGCCTCCATCCATAGGTGGAGAAAACTAGGAGAAAATTCTTAATGAAATGACGGAGGACAATTAGTAGTAGGAAGAAAACTCTCAGAACCCCAAGCCTCAATAAATCTGAATCTCAATTTCGCACAAAAGAGATTCGGCCCCAACAAAAACACAAAAGAGAACTATGACAATATAGAACTATTTCTCTAATTCTCTAAACCTTTGGTGTGGCTCACCACTAATATACAAAACTGCAGTTGAAGCAGTCGATTGTGCGGCTCTCGTTTACCATTTTTTTTTTTTTTTCCCACCAAATCGTTGAAGCTAATGTCCTTTGTATAGAAGAACTCAAAGTTGGTCGCCAAGAGGAGTCCAAATTCAGTCAAAACAAGGACTACTAGGCAGTATTGTAGAAAGATACAAATAATCACCCAACTGAGATTTTAACCTCTTAGTCTCTAACATGTTTTTAGCAGCATTAAATATATCATCCACATAGAGCAACAAATAGACAAATGAACACTAACAATCTTTTGTAATACACACAACTGTCATATTTACTTCTAGAGTAACCATGACCAACTATAAAGCTGTCAAAGCACTTGTATCACCGCCTCATAGACTGTTTCAAACCATCTAATGATCTTCTCAATTTACAAACATGATCTTCTCTTACTTCAACAATAAACCCCTCTAGCTTATGTATATAGATAATTTCTTTGAGCTCACCATATAGAAAAGTCGTTTTCACATCAAGTTGCTCAAGCTCCAAATCAAATAAATAAATCATGGCAAGCAGCATGGGAATTAAGCTATATTTCAAAACAGGAGAGAAAACTGCATTAAAGTCTAGCCCCTCTCTTTGACTATAGCCTTTGCTACCAAGCGTGCCTTGAACCTCACATCCTCAACCTTTGGGATTCCTTCATTTTTCTTGAAGATCCATTTGCACCCAATAGTCTTGGTGCTCTTAGGCAATTTCACCAATTCTCATGTCTGGTTCTTGTGAAAAGACTTAATCTCCTTATTCATTGCGGCAACCCATTGTGCATACTCACTACTTGTAATAGCTTCTGAATAAGTGGAAGGCTTCTGAACCCTAGTTTCCTCTGCCACAGTAAGTGCATACGCAACCAAATTTGCATAGCATATTTCTAAGGTGGCCCAATCTGTCTCTCTGTCTACCAGTCGCAATACTGGATTTTTTGCTTTTTTTTTTTGTTTTTGTGGATTATCATAATTAAAACTAAAACCTTGTACATCTGTAACAAGCATGAAGTTTAACAATTAATAGCTGTCAATGGAGTACAATTGAACCAAAAATCTTTAGATAACCCAACATTCAAAAGCATGCAATGCGCTCTCTTCAAAGAGTCCTATTCGTCCGATTAGCAGCCTCATTCTACTGTGGAGTTTGACTAACTTTACGGTGTCTAGCGATGCTTTCATCATCATAGAATTTATTAAAGTCAGCACCACAAAATTCCATGTCTTTGTCTGTTCTGAGTCACTTAATTTTCTTCCTAGTCTGATTTTCAATTAATGTCTTCCATTGCTTCAAAGTGACGAACACAACACTTTTCTTATTCAGAAAATAAACCCAAACTTTTCTTGAATAATTATCAATAAATGTCACAAAATACCAAGCATCATCCTTTGATGGAACCTAGGAGGGACCTCAAAGATTTGAATAGATATAATTCATTGTATCACTCGTTTTGTGGATACTTGTGCTAAACTTGACTCTTCATTACTTCCCGAAGACATAATGCTCACAAAAGTTAAGCGATCATGTTTTCTAGGCACAAAGAAACCCTTGTTTGCTTAGGATTGTCATGCCCTTCTCACTCTTATGACCCAACTACATATTCCATAATCGGGTAGTGTCTGAATCTAGATCATCTAAAGAAGACACAGCTGTTGAACCTGCCACTGTATTGCACTGAAGATAACAGAGGCCATCAACTTGGTTACCTTTCATCATAACCAATGAGCCTTCACTGGAATACTTATATCTAAGGATGTCCAAAGTGCTTGAAGAAATAATATTTTTCTTCAAATCTGGTATATGTCGAACATTTGTCAAAGTCCTACAATTTTGTCATGCATCCTTATTCTTATTGTACCAATACCAACAATCTTGCAGGCTATATTGTTTTCCATCAAGACTGAATCACTATTGATTGGCTCATAGGTAGTAAACCAATTCCTTTTAGGGGATATATTGAATGTCAAGTGGTATCAAGAACCCACTTGTTAAAAAGACCATCAGAATCGGTAATTGCAAGGATAAGTTCTAAACCCTCAAGTTTTTCTTTGACAACACCAGCAACAAAAGAGAAACTTAACTTATCATCTACTCTTTTATTTTTCAGCTTCGGACATTCGGCTTTGTAATGCCCATACTCTTTGCAATAGTAACACTTAACTTTTTTCTTAGACTTGAACTGTGATTGGCTTCTCGATTTTTCCTTTAACTTTACCTGAGTTTGACCTATAGAATTAGAGGACTTTTCCAAATGACTTCATTGATTTCAAGTCATCGCCCAAATATTGATGTAGTGCAATGTTGTATTACTTGTCAGGTCAGCCAAGGCGGCATCTGCTCACTACAGGATGGAGTATTTTTGTAAGCCAAAAGAATCTGGTTGCAGGGGATGCAGTGCTCTTTTTGAGGTATATATAAACTTCAATCAAATTTATAGTGGCATTTGGACACCACATGGTATTGAGTCCATTTCGTTTTTCATTGGGAGTGAAGGTAAATTTTATGTTACATTTTTTTTTTTTCAGTTCTATGCCAACAAAATTAGAAAACCTCGTTTTCCATGTTGTGTCCAAATGTCCCTCATTGTGTCCACCATCAAGTATTCTTAATATCTTCAATAATTCCTGGTGGTCTTTTGTAGAGGTGAAAATGGAGAGCTGAGGTTGGGAATTAGAAGAGCTGTTCGACCTAGAAACGGTCTTCCAGATTCAATTCTTGGCAATGAGAATTCTTATCCAAAAGCGTTTTCTCTAGTAGCCAATGCAATATCCGCAAAGAGCATGTTTCATGTTTTCTACAGTCCAAGGTACTATCCATTGGCAATTATCTGCTTACTTAACCTAAGAAAATGAACATAAAATTATTGTTAAACTTGTGATTTTCTATACTATTCCTCTGGCTAAGAATTTAATATGTTACTTTAGCTCATGCATTTATACTTCATTGCAGCTTTTGGGTTAAGGCTTGTGTGGTTACTAAGTTCTTGAATTAGCTAGTGTCTTCAATATTAACCTCATGATTTAAGGGAGAAGGCTTGATAAGGGCAGTGAAACCTATATGTGGATTATAGGTCGAGTTGCAACTTATGTGCTGGAAAGAAATAAAGAAAGTTAGAAAGCAAAGGGAAAATGAATCATATTGTTTGTTCTTTGGTAAAGGCAATATAGTGCTGCCAAGAAGACATTACTTATCTACTGGATCTAGAGAACCATAAACATCTGAATGGAATTAATTTAATTGAGACTGTAGAACATAGCTACAACTCACAACCCTGTTGCCTCAATGAATTTGCAGGCAGTTGGTTTATTTATTGGTATTTCGCAGATGTTTCAAGGTGTATGACTAGATATATGAGTGTACTGGAATGGTGGGTGGAAACTTTTAGCAGCTTTACAAATGTGATTTTTATAGTAAGATTTTCATTGGGAAGTCTCTGCAGATGGGTTTGGGACCTCCATTTCCATACAATGGACCCAACCATGTTCAAAGGTGGCTGCATCAGTTATTTGGGAATCCTCCAATAGTACAAATTAGGATCTTTTCCAGTTTAAATGAACTGGAGAATATCCAGTTAGTTATAGTGGAGGGGTATTTTTGTCCTCTCAAAAAGTGAAAAGACAAAAATACCTCTCCACTATAACTACTTGGATATTCTCCAGTTCATTTGAACTAGAGAGGATCCTGTTCCCAATAATACATGCCTCAGGGGCTATATATATATACAGTTTCTTAAATAGGTTTAAAAGGGTTTTTTTTTTTTTTTTTTGGTTATTGGGTAAGTAGTTTAAAAGGTTTCAAGCATGAGGAAACTAGAAAGATATATGTCAAGACACATCCAGTAGTTATATTAAACATTTTAGTAGATGATGAAAATTACAGAAAAAATAAATCTAGGGTGTGTTAATATATATATATATATATATAGAGAGAGAGAGAGAGAGAGAGAGAGAGAGATTATTTAACCTTATTATCTCTTTTACAAGAATAGAGATTGATTGAGAAATTAGGCATTGAGTAGGAATTCTAAAACTGCCTCTCCACGATACCCCCTTGTTCAAGATAATCTTTTGTTCCCTCTTTTCCCCCCATTTGAACACTTTTTTTTTCTTTTTCTTTTATCATTGTTTTAGTTTCTTTTCTTTTTGTGCCTTTTGGAGTCTTCCCAAATTGAGAAGCACTAATCGTGTGATGTAAAGTAATAGCAGTTACATGCATGTGAATAGGAAAAAGGTTTTTGTTGTTGATGCATTCTTGGAAACTTGTAAGCATGCTTTGTCAGGCATATACTTGGCGAGAAAGAACTCTTTTTAACATATTCAAAAATGCTGAACTGCAGGGCAAGTCACGCAGAATTTGTCATATCCTACCAAAAATATGTCAAAAGTATCACAAATCCAGTGACAATTGGGACAAGATTCAAAATGAGATTTGAAATGGATGATTCGCCAGAAAGAAGGTATTCTGTGTTTTGATTTGATTAAATAGCTTGACCAACATGTTTTCCCCATGATGGTTCTCTTCTCAGAATATAATGTCTGATTCTGCTTTCTCACAGGTGTAGTGGCGTAGTCACTGGAATAAGTGACCTGGATCCCTACAGATGGCCTAACTCCAAGTGGAGATGTTTGATGGTGAGCTTTGTTATCTTTCTTTAAAAATCATCAACTATAGTGAATGTTCGTAAATTTGAGGGACCTTTTTATCAACTACAGTGAATTTTACTTGGATATTTTTTAGGCTATTCTCTTATTGAATGAATATGCACCATTTTATCAACTTGTTTTGGTGTACCTTCTCTTATTCTTCTATCAACTTAGTACTAAGTCCCCCCCCTCCCAAAGCTAAAAATTTCTCATGATGATCCATCCCAATTTTCTTATCTTGCAATCAAGTAATTGTCCCGGCAACCACTCTTTATATGAAGATTTTTATGTCCATCCAATTGAACTTTCGGTCTGAAATGAAGTAGATATGACTACTAATGGACCCATCAATGGACACGGCTCTCATGCCATTAAAGTGTATCTTATGAATACGCTACATAATCTTTTTTATTTTTTTGTGTGCTTTATGAACTTTACTTTGAAAAACTACAGTTCTCTAATGACCGTGTTGTGACCATTTGGGTAATAATATCCATTTTACAATATCCAACAGGTCAGATGGGATGATGAAGATATTGCAAGTGATCCTCAAGATCGAGTTTCCCCTTGGGAGATTGATCCTTCTGTTTCTCTTCCACCCTTGAGCATTCAGTCTTCGCCACGGCTTAAAAAGCTGAGGACAAGTCTGCAGGCAACCCCGCCTGACAACCCTGTCACTGGTACGAACCTTTTCATTCAGATGGTAAAATTAGTATTTAATTCTTTTGTATTTTCTAATTCATGTGCCTTTGAAATCTGATTTTTCTTGCAGCGGGAGGGGGTGGATATTTGGACTTTGAGGAGTCTGTAAGATCCCCTAAGGTCTTGCAAGGTCAAGAAAATGTAGGTTTCATATCACCATTCTATGGATGTGATACTGTGAACCGCCTGCTGGATTTTGAGATGCGATCCGTTGCACATCAAAATCGAGCATCAACTGGAGTAGGAAAGTCTAATAATAATGAGTTTTTGAAGACTCATCCCACCACTTACACAGGCTTTGCGGAATCTGATAGATTTCCGAAGGTCTTGCAAGGTCAAGAAATATGCCCATTGAGATCTCTGACAAGAAAATCCGAATTCAATGCTTGGGGAAAGCTGAATCCTGGTTGCAATTCTTTCAACGTGTATCAAGAACCCAAACCCAATTTCTACCCCCTGCAATCAGAGGGCCTTAAAAGCTTATATTTTCCTTATAATGACATGCATCAAGCTGGCAAAAATCCCAGAATGCTCTCTTATGCAAGTAACTTACCAAGAGAGAATGTCTCATTCAACTCATCTTCTGTTCAGACAGGGGTTATAACGAATGAATTTGGAATGCGAAGTCTACCAAATGAGCATACGCCAGCAGAAAATGTGTCTGCTTCCCCAAATTTAGGGGCCAATATGAGAAACACAAAAGATGAAAAATTTAATGGGAATGTGACTGGCTGTAAACTTTTTGGGTTTTCCTTGACTGGGGAAACACCTAACTCACATGTTTCTGGTAAGAGGAGTTGTACTAAGGTAAGCTACAATAGCAGCAACTTTGGATAGTTACGTTCCTTTCTTTACTCGCCCACTTATGTTACGTAATATGAGTGAAGGTTCACAAGCAAGGAAGCTTAGTAGGAAGAGCCATTGATCTCTCAAGACTGAATGGATATGGTGACCTGCTGACTGAACTAGAGCGGCTCTTTAGCATGGAAGGTCTTCTACAAGATCCTGATAAAGGATGGCGGATCTTGTACACCGACAGCGAGAATGACGTAATGGTTGTTGGGGATGACCCATGGCAGTAAGTATCTCTGCTATGGAATAACCTTCTGTTTTTTTTTGTTTTTCCAGCTCATTGCATGATAGTAACCAAATCAAATGCATTTATCACCTTGCTCTCTCCCTCTCTAAAATTATTGTTTACTGTTATTATTATTGATAATGACAATATGGTTAGACTGCCATTTCCTGAACCCGTAGTTTTCACACCATAATAGAGCACATTATGGAGATGTGCATATTGCGAAATTCAATATTGACATGCATATTCATGTGGTGAATCTATTTTTTCTTTCAGCCGATTCATAAAGTGGAATACTTATTATATATTTAAATATATGTTAAGACAGAAATTATATGAAATTGAAGCTGTGGGAAGGAGTAGGTAGAGAACTTACAACTATCTATATCACTCTGTGAAACAGAACCTGATGTCACTATGAACCTTGTTTATTGTGGCTCTTTTGGACAACCTTTAACGATTTTCAAATATGTTGATTCTTTTTTTCTGGTGGCAGCGAGTTCTGTAATGTGGTGTCCAAGATCCATATATATACCCGAGAAGAAGTAGAGAAGATGACGATCGGAATGATCAGTGATGATACTCAGAGCTGTTTGGAACAAGCACAGGTGGTCATGGAAGCGTCAAAGTCTTCGTCAGTGGGCCAGCCAGATTCTTCTCCAACCGTAATCCGGGTTTAAGGATTTGTGTTGTCTTAAGTAATATTATTATTACGTTTGCTCTGTTTGTATGTGCAACTTGGTGGGTTCTGAGTTCAGTAGTTGCCATTGTCACTAGCACATACTCTGAAGAACATTGAAGTTACATGCGCCGCAGGAATCTGAAGGGTTCATTGAAACTCTTACAAAACCTGTGGTTTATTATGATGGGTGTGTAGTAGTGTTACTAGTTAATGCCTTAATGGGTATAGATTGCTCTATGTGTGGTGTGTATTCCAGGGTTTCCGACACTGGAGAAAATAAAAGCAGTTCTCTTGGACCAATCACTAGTAAAACCGGTTCCATCACAGCCAGGAGACCTAATCTGCTGAGGTAAAGGGGTGTGCTGTTCTTGATGGATTCTAAATGGAATTTGTGGTAAGCAGAAAAATATGGATTGTGTTTTCAGATATAAACAAAACGGTCTGCTTGGTAGCAGAAATGAAAATTGTTTTTGGTTTTTTTAAAATAAAGAAAGGTATTAACAAACACTTCAAAACTACTTTCATCATCATCGTATTACATTAGAACAATTTTTCAAACAAGAAATGAAAAATACTCTAAAAAGCATTAACAAACATTTCTCTATGTGCATTATCTCTTCAAAAGGATTTTTCCTTTGGAAAGTTTTCATATGGTGTTCCCCAATAACGTAAGCTTCACACATTGCCACAATTTATGCAATCTATGAAAGAAAGAGGTATCTTGGGCCCCCAAATTGCCACCATTGGTTACTTGCCTTTTGTTTGAAAAGTGCCTCATCTGCCTTAGAAATGGAAACATTAAGCATGTAAATATTCCCCCTGTTGAGCAAGAGGCCCCCTCAAAGTCAATAGCTTCCTTCTGAGCCAACTCCAACTCCAACCTCAACCTGGCCTGCTCAAATTTTTGCCTAATATCACCATTAACAAGCATCATTCTTCACGTCCAATCCCAGCCCCCGTTTTGCCGACAACAAAGATTGTTGATTTGATTATATATATATATATATATTTGATTCTTGAGAACCCAAGGAGATGGTATTCAAATATGGTGTTCTCTATTTTCTCATAAGCTAGAGCGGACTCCATTCTAAGAATTAATCTTCCCCCAACCCCCAGAGGATGATAGATTACTATGGGTTCCTGAAAACTCTAGAAACCTTTTAAGTTAGATCATTCTAACATCCTCTTAGGACCCCTCTTAGTAGGGGTGGGTATGGTTCGGTTCAGAAAAATCTTATTGGTCGGTTATATATAAGAAGGTATTTTGGAAAATTTCGGTAATTTTCAGTAATCGGTTAACTGTAGGCCTTTTTAATTGGGACAATGATATTTTTAAATGGGCCAAAAATTAGTTGTTTTGAGGGCCCAACATATTTTTTGGACTAACAAGTCTAAAATAACTTATTTAACATGTTTTTTTTGGGCTAAAATCAATCTTTGGGGCCCAAATAACAACTTTTTTGTATAAGCCTGAAACTTTAACGAAAATAAAGAGCTTTAATGAGTAACATTTTTCTAACATATATTTTCAATGAAAAGTTCTTTTTGTTCTTAGGGTTTTAAATGTTCACAAATTGGTTACAAGCTTTAACGAATGCCCACTATGGATTTTTGATATCGACATTGGTTTGGTTCGGTTAACTGGTAAAAATGATTTTATACCGATTAGCCAAACCGAACCTACGTTAGTATAAAAAATCCATACCGATTTTCAAACCAAAAAAGTCGGTTGACAATTAATTTCAGTTCGGTCGACAGTCGGTAATTGGTAGACGGTTAATTTGGCCACGCCTACCTCTTAGAATCTGAATGGAAAGTGCTTTGAAAACTCCTTGTGCATTAAAATAGTTTCCAATTCCTCAGCTTGATCTCTGGCTGTTGAGACCATACACATCCATGATAAACCTTTCAGAAATTCTACCATGTCACCACAATTGTCGTATAAATGTAGCCATTTGGGTAGAAAATCAAAATGCTCAAAAGCGAGCAGTGTGGTTTTAGTGAGAGACATCATAAGAAAAATGTTCTACAGGCAGAAGAAAGCTCAGCTTCTGTTAATTAAAGAAAGTTTCTTTCTTTACTTTTTTGCCAGTATTCAATCAATAAACCAGCAAATATTCATCTTTATCAGAAATTTTCTTTTCTTGGGAAAAAATTCCAAGTTTTACCGTAAAGAAAACTCCTACAGCAGGGGGCTGCTTATGTGACTGTCATGGAAGGCAGAAACCGATTACTGGGGGATGCTGCAGTCCAGCAAGTCAAAGAAAATGCACAGCTTCTCATCTACTGCTCCTTGAAGAGCTCGCGACCTATAATCATTCTTCGGATCTCACTAGTCCCTGCCCCAATTTCATATAGTTTGGCATCTCGAAGCAGACGACCTGTTGTATACTCGTTCACATATCCATTACCGCCTAAACATTGTATAGCCTGCAAATATTGAAAATAAAGAAATTAGTTTTCAGCAATTATACTTGAACGGGTATAGTCTATTGTTTTTAGATATGAATCAACTGACCAAATTCAACCATTATATAAGCATAACAAGAAATGGATACAAGTAGAAGCACTGCAGTGAGCTTTCACCTGCAAAGCAACTTGGGTGGCTCTTTCAGCTGCACAAAGTATAACTCCAGCACAATCCTGAAAATTTGTATATAAATTAGCTTATATTTCAGTATAAGGATCCTATGCCACTATATGAGAACCTTATAATTTTGCTCTTCAACTTTGCAGCATTTCTTGACATTTGATTAACACTATGGAACCATGTCAATATATAGAAACTGATCCTCCGCATGGAGCTTTATGGCCTGGAAATTCTATCATCAATCCACCTAGATTTTGCCATGTGTTTTATAGCTGCTATCATGATGGCAATTATAACAATATTCGATGATATCTTTTTGTCAATATGTTAATTTATATATATATAATCTCATTGAAAAAGCACAGATAGCCCCAACAAGAAGTATACAAGAGAATCCGTTAATCAGTAGAAAAAGAAGAATAAAGGTTCAAAAAGTTAGAAAAGCTAGACAAAATGTTGGAGAACCAAGTATCCCAAGTGAGCCAACGATTTATATGGAACGTACGTAGAAATACCCGCAGACCCACCCAATGACCTTGAAATGAATGCAGGCTTTGTGGATACAAAAGGAACATATGCGATTATCCAAACAAGGTTTGAACTCAAAGAAAAACAGGTGCTGATACGATTTTGGAAAGCAGATTATACTAAGAATAATCTATAAAAAAGGCCAATAATGTATGTCACGCTCACACACTTCCGCATTCACATAGATAAAAGGATGAATAATAGTAATCATACAGTAAAACAAAGAAAACAAAGAGTGGCCAGTATTTGCATTCAAAACTGGTCTGTCTACCTTATGTCACACCATATGAATTGAAAATGACAGGACAGGAAAATATTGAATAGAATTCAAATATTAATAAACACACTAAAATCTGAAGAATAATACTCAGAACAAGAATAAATAAAGAAAAAATAAAGGTAACCCAAAAAAAGAAAAGAAAAGAAAATTAAGATTCAAGGGCACCTTAGGGTTAACTTTTCCATTGTCACAGTCCCTTGCAACAGAATACACGTAGGACCTGAAAAAAAAGTTATAAACTTCTACCATGTGAAAAAATTAATGACTATAAAGAACAGCGCATCATTAAATCAGAATCCCATACCTTGAGGACTGTAGAGAAGTATACATGTCGGCAATTTTACCCTGTAATTGCAGGTCAATAATCAGCACAAGGGCTAAAGACACGCACATATATCAACTATACAACATCTAACTGAAAAGTAGTGTCAATAATAATCACAGACCTGTATAAACTGAAATTCTCCAATTGGACGGCCAAACTGCTCTCGTTGTCGAACATAAGGAAGAACAACATCAAGACATGCCTGCATGAGACCAAGAGGCCCAGATGCCAATACAAGCCGCTCCAAATCTAACCCAGACATCATGACATAGACTCCTGAAATCAAAGACAACCATCACATTAGAATATCATGGCATACCCAACACCATTGAAGTGGTTTACTTCCAATAACACAATTATGAGATTACAGAATGCAAGAAGACCTTTTCCTTCCTGTCCAAGAACATTTTCCTCTGGAACAAAGCAATTTTCAAAGACAAGCTCACATCTGCTCAGATCATTGCCATTATTAGTAGAAGAAAGGGTAAGAGGAGCCAGCATAGGACTTTAACATGGATAATTTCACTTAAAACAAAGGAGACGTACGTATCACTTCCTCGCATCCCAAGTTTGTCTAATTTCTGGGCAGTACTGAATCTGCAGTCACCAATAAAAAAAATAAAACAACATTCATAAAAGAAACAAGGATTCAAGATGTTTCTGTTTCATACTCCAACACTTAAAAAAAATACAGATTGTTACTGTATTTGCTTTTAATCATTTCAAGTCATCTTCATTTTATCCTTTTCGGAAAACATGGTAGTATCATTTTGACATAAATGAAAGGAAATCATCCCAGCTTGTTTTCAGCAGTAATTTTTTACTTATATATTTGACATACACTTTCTACAGTTGACATGGCAGTCACAATCATGTTTTAAATAACTTCGATCATGTATATGGTGGTCCAACAGTTTAAGCACCATCAAAAGCACTAGTTCTGGCTCATACTAATGCTATTCGAAAACAGTATACATGTCATCTATCAGGCCCAATTTGCAAAGCCCACTCTTGGACTGACTATAGCTTAAAATGAGATAATTGCTCTAGTATATTTCCAAATGAAATTCAATAAAAAGTTGGACTTGCACATTTGAAAAGAGAACCACTAAGCTTCAGTGCAAGTACCCAGAAATTCCCTTTTCAATGATGAATGCTGTGATTCCTTTCGACCCTGCTGTGATGTCCGTTTTTGCATAAACAACCTGGCCAAATTCTACAAATCAGTTGCAACAAATTTGTATGTATAGGAAAACTAGTACAGCCAAGATAGCCAAATTGATTGTTATATAAGCTATTAAAAAAGAATTTTATATGACCTTGCAACAAGGCAAAACAAAATTCTTTTAAGGAAAATAGTTTTTTCCTTTCCTTTCCCTTAATTTCAGGAAAAAATGCGGTTAGAACCTAAATGATGTATGACTATCTACCCAAACAAGCTGGTAGATGATTTACTTGCATGCAGAAGAATATGGCTCAGAAGCAAAAATAACTGGTTAACTCTCAAAGACATAAAAAAATTTAAGGCATTTTTTTTCTCTAATATTAAAGGGTGCCTTCATATGTTCAATTGTTTAAAATATCTATTTTCAACCTTTGACAACATGCTTTTTGTCCTTGCTGTCAATTAATTGGCAAAGATAAAGGCAATATTAGTATCTTGTCAACTGGAACCCAAGAAAAAAAAAAAACAAAAAAACAAAACAAAACCGAGTTCATATTCATTATTAATAAAGCTCATACATGTATGCTAAAGAAGCTGCTTCAGAAAATAGTGAGTTCTGACAACTGATACATAACGTCGATGATGGTGGGCATAACCTGAATATTACTAGAGAGAACTAATCCCAATACTACATCGTATATACCATAGAGCAGAAGGTTGCATCTATTTGACTCTCAAATATAATTGCCAACCCTCAACTTGTATACTGCTTTGTCACATCCCTCCATATTTGCTGTAGTTCAATCATGAGAGAGTAGAGAGTTGACCACTACGCAGAGAAAGTAATGGCTCTTTTATGATAGTATCATGAAACAAATTCTTGTATTTATTCAAATGTGTTAGCCTATTTGCCACAGTGAACTATAGAAAATCCAAAACCCTATTCACATTCATGAGAAAATAAGCTGAAACTATAGGTTTGAAGCAGACGCTATATGTGGGCTGACAAATATCTCATACATATAATGAAAGTTTTGCCACTCTAAATGAGCATACAACGAGCTAATCAGATATGACAAAAGAGCCATTCATAACCAGAGGAAAAGATTCCAATAAAAATACCAATGTCTGAGCAACTGGGCCATTGGTGCACCACATCTTGTTCCCATTTATAACATAACCCCCATCTACACGATCAGCCTTGCATTTCATGCTAACAACATCAGATCCAGCTGAAGACAACACACAAAAATCAGCCAAACTACATAAAGGAAAGCTAGATAATCCTCAACAACATCTATAAATAAGGCAAAAACAGAGTAGTTGTCACATAAGTTACCATTGGGTTCACTCATTGCAAGAGCTCCGACATGCTCCCCACTGATAAGCTTCATGAAAAGAGATTCACTTGGTTAGCCGAAAAGAGGTGAGTAACACTAGACAGAATTGGTCTAAATATAGGGAGTTGAAGATATGAGTCAAAGACACTAGAGAAATTGATCTGAATATAGGAAGTTGAAAATATGGGGGAGCTTGCAAATTTCAATCCAATTCACCTGGGTTTTTCCCTTTTTCTTATTTATCAAAATTTAACTATCAGATTACCAAGACCATAGTATGGATTATGCAAAGGCATATAAAGTTTTTCACATAAACCACTATTTGTATTGATAAATCAGTAGAGACCAAATCATTTAGCTCATTGTAGTAGTCAACTATCTACAGCCTAGCACGATGCACCACAAAACCACCTTCCCACCCCCCCCCCCCCCCCCCCCCCCCCCAAAAAAAAAAAAAAAAATCCCCAAAACTTATTTAAACAACATTTATCCCAAATTCATGTCCAAAAGACTGGTCTTGCAAGATGTCAAATGATATAAGAGCATCCTTCATATTGCCCCAAGACGAGTCTCAAGGCAAAAACCATGCTAGGTTTGGTATCTACTGTAAACTGCTATGGCAGTTGAATAGATTGAGTATACAAAAACTTGTGCATAGGAGAACCTTAAAAGTAATAGTAATAACAGAAGCAGAATAGATAATGTGCATTTTCATCAATATAATTCATTTTCTTCTAGTATTGTTATCTTTCACAAGCATAGAAGTTGTCCAGAAGGCAGCATTAGTACAATAAATCAAATTGGAGTCCGCTACTATTTG
Organism: Corylus avellana; assembly: GCF_965113065.1. Lineage (NCBI taxonomy): Eukaryota > Viridiplantae > Streptophyta > Magnoliopsida > Fagales > Betulaceae > Corylus > Corylus avellana. The sequence goes on from NC_142497.1 coordinate 17,113,483, forward strand.
TCATCTGAAATAAGGCATGGCTGTAAATATTATAAAGGGAAATAAATAACTTTGAAATGGATCACTGTAGAACCTTTGGCAAGTATTTCTGTTTCTGAGCAGGGTTTCCATTCCTCACCTACAAACAGGAAGGAAAAGTTGGGGGTTAGAAATAGTTAAGTGACAGTCTGAATATTATTACAAAGTGAACATTGTTTCTCTTGATTACCAACTGATTAATGCACAAGTTAGAATGGGCACCGTAGGAGAGACCAACAGACCCAGAAGCACGACTTATTTCTTCCATCGCAATACAATGATACAAGTAACCAAGTCCAAGCCCTCCATATTCCTCTACAAGAGAACCAAGAGTTAAATTTTGAAAAGTAAGTGTGATAGAACATGATTAAAATGCATATGCTACGATTAAAGAATGCACTAAATTGCTGAACCAATACTACATAGTGGACTAGACTCGTGAAAGTTTCTTAATGACGGAAATTGAAACACTTAGTTCAATTAACTTAATGAAGAAAACATATTCTGGAAATATAATAGTAAGCATAAATTTACATCGAAACGATAACATTGTAAAACATATTCATGCAAAGGAGGGAGAGCTGGAAGAATTTGCTCTACTTTTATCCATTTGGAAACCATATCCTTCTGATGAATCTTTCCATGGACACGAATCCAAAAGAAATCATTCTTAGTAAGTCAAATCTATAGTTTCAAATCAAAAGCTCATAACCAACTGCAGAAGAAGTTCTTGGAAACAATTCTTCTACGTATGTTCCCTATGAGAGTGTGCACAGGACATCAATATGTAGCCCGGAGCACTAGTTGCAGCTCAAACAAGGATGTCACATGCATCGTCTGATTCCGAATTTGAATGTTGTGACAGCTGGTGGAAAATGGTAACTGCAAAAGCCGAACTAAACCATCCCAAGAATTCATACCAAAACTAGCAAAACATATGCCATAATAATGCAGAATCAATCCAGAACCAATAATACCTCAAACTCTCTCATTTTAGTTAATTAGAGAACATCAAAACAAACTTAAGGCTTGAAAAGGAAGGCAAAGCATTTGATTCTGTATTACTTGCACAATGTTTGCAAGCACATCTCGTCAAAGAGTTTTCCCAACTGAAAAGTTTCGACACTAGAATCAAATTTGGCCATCAAATGTGACCCTCAATAACTAATTCTGTGTTACTCATACAATCTTTGCATGATGCTATCAACGTAATCCTATTAGACTTCACCACTTTGAGAAACTGCTAGTATAGTTCTGTCAATTTTGGTATAATCCATAATCAAAGACAATATAAAAAGAGGGGGAAAAAATAGGCCCCAGATGAATGGATATTGGTGGAGATCTTCCAAAAAAAAGGTAGCGAAGACTCTAATAGAAGATGGTGCTTTAATCAAAAATCTTCGATATGATGAAAACTTAAATCACCAATTATTCTAAAAGTTTAAGCTCATACAAAGAGGTAAATTTAATCACTTAATCATTAGTTTAACACTCCCACTCACGTGTGGGCTCAAATTTCCTTTCAATATGTGAGGCTCAACACGTAAAATATTTAATTCAAATAGGATGAATTGATGGAGTTAAGATTCGATTCCAAGATCTTTGGCTTTGATATCATGTTAAATCACCAGTTATCCTAAAAGCTTAAGCTCATAGAAAGAGCCAAAAAGATAAATTTAATCACTTAAATTATTAGTTTAACAAACTCTACCTGGTGCTGTAATTCCGTGGAGACTGAATTCGCCCATGAGTTTCCATAAGTTAACCTCCTGAAATAAGAAAACGAAAAAACATTCAGATTTCAACCACACAAAAAATTCAAACACTACATTAAAACATTCAAAAACTTCGACATATACAGACCTGTGGGAAATAATTCGTTTGGTCTATTTTTGCCGCATGAGGGGCAATGTTCTGTTGCGCGAATTGAGAAACGCTTTCTTTGAACTACATTCAATGCATAGAAATACGTCAAAAATGCTATAGACATTATCAAAAGTAGAAAAAAAAAAATAACAAAAAATATTCTTCTTGTATTCCAGAGAGAAATCTACTAGAAATCCAAAAATTACACGTGCCTCCTATTTTGTATAGAAATTAAATCAGGCCAAATAGGTTTTTTACAGCTTTATTTGAATGAAAATTTGAAGAGCTCACTGAAAACAAACATCGGTCACTATTTTCTTTTTGTATGATACAAAATCTCTTTCCAGTTGTTCGATATTTTTACCAAAAACACATTAGCGCTTGTCAACCAAATCTCAAATACAATATATATATATATATATAGAGAGAGAGAGAGAGAGAGAGAGAGAGACCTGTATCTGAGTATCATCGAAGAGAAAAGCGGTAGAAAAGGAAGCCAAGTGTCGCTTCCCTGTGGAAATTGCGGCACGAACAGACCTCGCTGCAAATAGCATAGTGACTCTATGATTTTCTTTCCCTTTTTTCCTTTTTTTTTTTTTTTTTTTTTTTAATAAATACTCTATGATTTTCGTTTCAGTGAAAGACAGGATTTTTTTTGATGGAGAAGCCTGATGCAGATGATGAAGATATGGAAGAAGAGTACCGTAATCAACTCTATCTTTTTTTTTTTTTTTTTTTTTTTTTTTGAAATGGTAATCATCAATTATATCTTTATCGCACAATCATTCTTAAAACATTTTTTTTTTTTTTAATAATAATAATTTTGATAATTAATATTTTATAATTTTGAAATGGTAATCAACTATATATTATTTTTTACTGGGATGATTGATAATTAATCTTTAATAATTTTGAGAGAGATATTATCTCAATTAAAAAATTAAAAAAAATTATTAATTCTGTGTAATTTGAAAAATATTTAAACTTTCCCATTTTTTTGTTTTTATTGACGTTGGACATTTTATCCGACAAGTCAGTATGACGACGTACGCTTCCGATATATTCGTTGTAGCCGTACTTGACCTGGATGATCATATAGATAAAGACCCAAAATATGTTTGTTCTAGCTGTACTTTTGTTTTTTATTCTCGTTCTAACAGTACTTGGCATGGATGATCACTATGCTTCGGTTAGGACGGAAGTTTCTTCTAAATTAATTGGAAAGAAATATTTTTTAACCTATTTAAAATAGTGTTAAGTGTTTATAAATATTTTAAAAAATATATAAAATTTAATCTAAATTAGTAAACTGCTATTAATAACGTTGTGAAGAATTTAATATACCTTTTAAATGTTTATATACATTTGATACTATTTTAAATGGGGAATAGTCCTCTCCAGTCCAAAATGGATTGGAGGGTATTCAGTTAATGGCCAAGATTTTTTATAAGAAATCCAAGGGCCACAAATTGAACACTGGTACTTATAATAAATAATAATAAAAAAAACTATTATTTAAAGTTTAATAAAAATTAAAAATATGACCGGGTAGAGTGGAGGTTCTTGGAGGGTGTAATGAAGCAGATGGGTTTTGCTCCACGATGGATACAGTTAATTATGATGTGTATCAAAACGGTTCACTATGCTGTGGTGGTGAATGGGGTTCCATGTGGACATATTCAGCCGACGAGGGGAATACGGCAGGGGGATCCTATCTCTCCATACCTTTTCCTCATGTGTGCAGAAGCACTGAGCTCGATGTTGACAAGGGCCAATCAGGATGGAGCATTAACGGGTGTCCCTACCTCAAAACAGGGACCCCGAATAAGCCATTTGTTTTTTGCAGATGACAGTCTTCTATTTTGCAGGGCTAATATTCAGCAATGGACTCAATTAACCCGCATTCTAGGGACTTATGAAGAAGCGTCTGGGCAACGGCTGAATTGCAATAAGACAGCTATTTTCTTTAGCAAGAATACCTCTGTGGCAGACAAAGAACGAATAAGTGAGGCGGCGGGGATCCCTACCACGCAATGCTATGATACGTATTTGGGTTTGCCTGCTCTAGTGGGTAAATCACGCATTGCGGCTTTTAGGAGTATTGTGGACCGCATCTGGAAGAGATTACAGGATTGGAAGTTAAAGTTTCTTTCTCAAGCTGGGAAGGAAATTCTTATCAAGGCAGTAATTCAAGCAATTCCTACTTATTGCATGAGTGTATTTCTCCTTCCGAGAGCTTTATGTTTGGAAATTAATAAACTTATGCAAAATTTCTGGTGGAGCCATTTCAACAAGGATTCCAAATTACATTGGATGAGTTGGAGTCGCATGGGCATCGCTAAGAAGATGGGAGGAATGGGATTCAGAGATCTTCGATGTTTTAACAAAGCATTATTGGCAAAGCAAAGCTGGAGGTTGTGGAAGACACCTAATAGTCTTATAGCTAAGATTATGGAAGGCAAATATTATGCGGGGAAATCAATTTTGGATGCTTCTCTTGGCACACGACCGTCTTTTGCATGGAGGAGTATATATGGTTCATGTGGGCTGCTGAAAGAAGGGATGATTTGGAGGGTGGGAAATGGTAAACAGATTCACATTTGGAAAGAGAAATGGATTCCAAAAGCATCAACATACATGGTGCAATCTCCACCAGTTGTGCTGGACTCTCATGCCAAGGTTAGTGATCTAATACATGAGGATACGAAGTGGTGGGACACTACACTGGTGAATAGAATTTTTACAAGCGAGGAAGCACAATTGATTCTATCTCTGCCTATTAGTTCTATAAACAGTGAAGATATTCGGGTCTGGCGAGGAACAAAAACTGGTATGTTTTCGGTTCGAAGTGCCTACTACATCCAGAAGGAACTCGAAGCACAGGAGGCTGCTGCAAGCTCAAATCCAGTGGGTACATCTGTGGTGTGGCATAGGTTGTGGGGTTTGAAAATTCCTAGTGCCGAAAAAAATTTCCTGTGGAGAGCGTGTCATGAGATTTTACCTACCAGGAGCAATCTGTTTAAACGGAAAATTATAGCTGACCCACTGTGCCCCTTATGCGCAAGAGACCCCGAAACGGTGTTACATGTTCTTTGGCAATGTCCATCTGCTATGGATGCTTGGAGTGTGGGATGCAAAAAGTTACAGAAGAGGAGCACTACCTCAGGTGACACTTTTTTCCAGATTGTGACTGCAGTTTTTGAGCTTTGCGACCAAGAGGAAATCAAGATTTTTGTAGGGATTGCAAGGAGATTGTGGTTGCGTCGAAATGAGGTGGTACATGGAGGTAGCCTGACCCATCCCAATCTGTTAGTCAATCGGACAATAGCTGCTGCAGAGGAATTTGCACGAGCTGTTGAGGTAGAAGACTCTTCACATTTTCGACTCAATGATGTGGCGCCGGAAGCAAAATGGAGATTGCCACCCACGGGGTGGGTCAAAGCAAATTGGGATGCATCCCTTGCGAAGGAGAAAGGCTGGATGGGATTAGGGGTACTGGTGCGAGATGAGATGGGAAAGGTTGTTGCTGCATGGAGTAAAACCATGGTGGGACATCTTGAATCAACACTGGTAGAAGCGAGGGCAGCACTGCTAGCAGTCCAATTATGTAAGGGCTTGGGAGTGGAGAAGGTTCACTTCGAGGGGGATGCACACGAAGTGGTTAAATCCGTTCAGTCACAGGAGCAAAATTGGAGCTGTTTGGGTGTAATTAGTGCTGATATTCAGCATGAGCTGAAGGCGTTCCAGCACTGGCAGCTGTCTTTTATTAGACGGAAGGGTAATAGTGCAGCACACATTTTATCTCGATTAGCCATCAAAAGTGATATGGATAAATGTTGGTTTAATGAATCACCGGAATGTATTTCTGATGTAATAACGAGGGAGCAATTTGCTTCACCGTTTTGATATGAATCAATGAGATTAGAATTTCAAAAAAAAAAAAAAAAAAATTAAAAATAATAAAAGCCATAGAGGTAGCCGGACCACCCCATTTTTAACCACCGGGGTAGCCGGCCACCCACAACGGCCAAATGAAAAAATAAATAAATAAAATAAAATTTACAGTGTTGGCCTTGGGGGTGGTTCGGCCACCCCCAAGGCCCTTGGAACGAACTATGCATGTTTATATAGTCCACTGGAACGAACTCACAACTCAATGAGTTCGAATCAAGTGAAATCCAAGACATTCGTTGGCTTCACAATGTTAAGAATATTATGTTAGAGTTATTTATTTCTTTATGTATTCTAGGTTTACCTTTCTTTAATCTATTAGGTTACTTGTTTATTACTCGTAACCTTTCTATAAATAGAGGTCTCTGTAGTCATTTATAATCAATTAATATCAATATAATGTAGTCCATTGTGTGCTTTCACTCTCTCTATTATTCTTCCGCTCTTCTATATCTCTCCATTATTCTAATATGGTATCAGAGCATATTTAACATGGTATCAGAGCCACTTTCTGTAGCCTTCAATAAACGTATTTTTTTTTAGTGTTTTCCCTTTGACGAATTTCAGTCTCATCGCCCTACATCAAGCGCCACCAAAATTTATGTTGCCCATAGTCTCAAAATCATGCCGGCCTATAGATCCGAAACTACCATCGGCCCTCCGACACGCCACCATGTGCCTCCTCTAGTTTTTGCCTGCACTGCCGCTGTCCTTGCAGGAGCTACACGCTTCTGCCGCCGACGACAGTTCAAATGCCACCAAGTACAGATCCAAAGAGATCTAAAGCGTCAAGGCTTCTGCGTGCTCACACGTGCCACCAGAAGGTTATGTCTATTAGTAAAAGTGCCTCCACGCTCATCCCAAGAGCAATTCACTTGCCGGCAAGACTCGCCTAAGAATCTGTTCGTTCCTTTACATGCCTCCATAAAGCTCCGATCACATCCGCAGTAGCGCCAATTGATAGATCCGGGCCAAACGAGTCTAGAGCCATTGAGCACAGCCTCATCAGAACAACCACGCACCCCCACGCACCGCTCGAAGCTGCTGCTGTTTTGCCCACGCATCGCTCAACATCTCCACGCGCTACCACATTGGCCCGAATAGGAAGGTTGCCAGTCCACCTTACAGATCTAGTGCCGCCGGTAAGATACCCGCCAAGAACACCGCCATCGGACATTGTACGTGCCCCCACGCACCGGTAGAAGCTTCTGCACGTGGTATTCATGAGCCTACGCGCCAGTCTCCCTTTTGGCGTGTGAGAAGCATGCGCCCCTCGCTGCCGCAGCCCAGCCTCTTCACTTCTTATTGCTGCCCGCCACGTGTCAACCTCTCACATCGGTCACGTCAGCCCTAGGCCACGTCACCAGAACGGCCACATCAGCACTTGTTAGAAAAGTTGACTTTGACTTTCTCAGCTTTGACTATTGACTTTGACCACTCAAAAAGTTGACTAGGTGTTTCCCACTCAATTTTTCATCATGATTTCAAATTTGTGGTCTATTTTTGCTTTTGGCATCTCTATATGGTAGAAAACAAGATTCTTCTCCAACTTTAGGCATTTGTTTTATGCGGTTCAAGTCGGTTTATGCATTGTTCAATTCGATTCCAAAGCCTTTTTCTTTGGCATAGTTCAATCTGATTCATTCTTCTTGCGGTAGGCACTCTCGGGTCAGACCAATCTTTCCTCAGGTCCATGGGTTTACGGGCCAAGAAGCCCTTTTCAACTGACCCACTTATGTCTTGTCAAATGCCGCCATCACCGGTCACTGCAGGCCATTGATCCATTACTAGTGAAAATTTTGTAGGTCAAACCTTTCAATGGTTCAAGGGTTTCAGGTATGATTAGCCTCTTCAACCGGCCTTTTTTCTCCCTACTTAGCTCAGCCGACTAGGCGAGACGACTTTCTCTCTGCTCGAACAGACGAGGCCAGCTATTTCATTACTAATATATGGTTTTCAAGTCAAAACCAAGTGAACCAAGCTCCAGCTTAAATGCATAGTTCAATTCAGGTAGAATCCACCATTCTCTAGCAACTTTTAGGGAATTATTTCGGCAACTCTGTCGGCACAAGCAGCTTTTTCGGCAAATTTAACTCTTTCTTTCCCTTTCTTTTACCCAAACTCAAGCTTACACCTTGAGTTTGAGGGAGAATGTTAAGAATATTATGTTATGGTTATTTATTTCCTTATGTATTCTAGGCCTACTAGGTTTATCTTTCCTTAGTTTATTAGGTTACTTGCTTATTACTCATAACCTTTCTATAAATAGAGGTCTCTGTAATCATTCATAATCAATTAATATCAATATAATGTGGTCCATTGTGTGTTTTCGCTCTCTCTATTATTCTTCCGGTCTTCTATATCTCTCCATTATTGTAATATGGTATCAGAACATATTTAACACACAATATTTTCTAAAAGACATAATATCTTCTTTTTATAGGCTTAATTTTTTTTTATAAAAGTATATATATAAGGATAAATTCATAAATCCAGTTCATTATTGTTTGTACTATGTCAACTCTATCTTGAACAAATTCGTATGGTTATAAGGCTAGATATTGCAATCAATTTAGGAATTGACTTTTTGGCTTTCTACTATGAGATTTTATGTCAAGTCAAATGTCCTGGCTTCATTATCATTGTTATTTTAATTACATCATTACTAAATTATTGACCTAACTTATTAATATTATATCTTTGCATAAATACCTCTTCTTGAAGATGACCATGAAGGAAGGCATTTGATATATCAACTTACTAAATCTGCTGGTGAAAATAACTGCCAAAGTAAGGAGAACACGAACAATAGTCGGCTTAATGACCGGGCTAAAAGTTTAGGTGTAGTCCACCCCACATTGTTGATCGAAGCCGTTGGCCACTAGACGAGCTTTGTAACACTCAATAGATCCATCTTGATTTTGTTCGTGCTTAAAGACCCATTTGTTTCTGATAATATGTTGATTAATGGGGCAATGACACAACACCCATGTTTCATTGGCAAAAAGAGCCTCATATTCAACAAGCACGACCTTTTTCAATTTAGGTGATTTGGAAGTTTGGAAGAAACACATTGGTTTAGGTACTACCAATATTGTATGAAAGGCATAGACCAGATGCTTTGTAGAATAGAAGAGTTGATAATCTAAGAAACCCTTCGACTGAAGAGATCAAGTCTTAGAACGAGTCTGCATAGGATGTTGTGGAGTGAGTGCTAGAGGGACATTTAGGTGGTGTTTGGTAAATGGGTTGGCCTAGACACTGTAGTTGATGTAGATTGATGTGGAAAAAAATAAGAATGTTTGGTATAAAAAAATGAAAAAGTGAAAAAATTTTGTTTTGTAGTGATTTTTTTATTTGAATAATAATAAAAAGTGAATGATTTGATACAAAAAGTTAAAAAGTTAGAATGTTTTGATGTTGGTTTTTTTGGGAAATGGTGATGAATAATGTCTAGGCCAACTTTAACCCTTTTACCAAACGAGGCCTTAATGTAGTCGTCGCAACAAGGACATCTAATATAGTCGTGGAGTAAAAGATGGTGAACCATTAACACTTTCCAAAGGGATTGCCAATGACTCAGTTGTAGCAAGTGTAGTAGTGTCTATATTCACATGATGTAGACTGATTTAGGAAGAAAACTCCAAAGTGGGGATCACGGGCTCAGGTGCATATGGAGCCACTAGAGCAACCAAATGTGTCATGGTCTCAATTAATGAGCCACTTAGCGTGATGACCACAGGGGCAGAACATACAACTTCCACGTGAAGGAGCAACAAGAATAGTCTAACCCTTTGCAAGAAAACAAGTTTCATCAAACACCACATTCCGGGACTGATAAACATGTTGAGTGACAGGATTAAGACAATGGTATCCTATGTGATTAGAATTGAAACCAAGGAATAGACATTGCTTGCTTTTGAAAGAAAGTTTATTGGGCATATAGGGATGTAAACGAGGATAACATGCACACCCAAAAATATTAAGCAATTTATAGTCAAGTGGAGAGTGAAATAATTTATAAAAGGGAGCTTGATTTCCTAACACAGGAGTGAGAAGCCGTTTAATAAGAATAACTGCAGAAAAGCATCCACCCAAAATTGAGAAGGCAAGTGAAGTTGGGGAAATAAATAGAGGCCCATTTTCCTAATATGGTGATGCTTACTTTCAGCCAACCCATTTTGTTGAGATGAATGGGGACATGAACAACAATGTAAAATACTATGAGAATCAAGAAAATCAACAAACAAGCGAGATAAATACTTGCCACATTATCTGATTGAAGTTGTTTGATTCGGCATGGGAATTGATTTTCAACTACTTGCATCACTTATCTTCTTCGTGACATTAGTTTTCCCTTGCACATCCTCCTACACTATTTTGTGATAACAATCGTGCCCTTCATATGACAGTTAATCACGTTTTCCATGATCGCACCAAGCATATTGAGCTTGATGTTCACTATATTCGAGAAAAAGTTGTTGCAGGTTTCCCGATATTCATGCACCAACGCTGATAAAGAGTACGTTATCTAATCTTCCAACTTATTACTTATCCTTGTTTCCGGTTTCTATGAGTGTGGCCAATAGGATTGAGAAGATTCAAAGAGATTTTTTGTGGGGAGGAATGGGAGATGAACAAAAACTGCATCTTGTCAACTAGAACCAAATTTGTCGTCCTTTAAGGGCCGGCAGTCTTGGCATTTGAAATGTGTATAATTTCAACCAAGCCCTTTTGGGAAAATGGCTATGGAGATATGCGACAGAGAGTGAGGCGCTTTAGTATAAGATAATCAAAGCTAAGTATGAAGATTAGGATGGTGGAGGTGTCGGGGCCTTATGGTGTGAGTTTGTGGAAGCATATTAGACGAGGATGGGATATCTTTGCAAAAGGTGTGAGGTTTGAGGTGGGGCTAGGATCGAAAGTTCTCTTCTGGCATGATACGTGGTGTGATAATCAGTCGTTGAAGCATGCTTTCCCTTCCTTGTTTAGTATTGCAAGGTACAAAGAAGCGTGGGTGAAAGATAATTTTATGTGGAGGAATAGGGTTGTTGAGTGGAATATCATCTTTGTGTGTTCCATTCAGGATTGGGAGTTGAATGTGATATCATCTTTCTTTGAACTGTTGTACTCTTGTAAGATTTCTCATGGTAATGTAAATCGGATTTGTTGGTCCCCTTCTAAGAAAGGTACGTTTGAGGTGAAGTCTTTCTATAAGGCCTTATCCATTCCAGCTTATGAGGTGTTTCCATGGAAGAGTATTTGGCGCTCTAAGGTGCTGCTGCGAGTGACATTTTTTGGGTGGACTACAGCTTTTGGCAAAATTTTGACAAGATAATTTGCGAAAGAGGAGTATTGTGGTAGTGGAATGGTGTCGTATGTGTAAGAATAACGGGGAATCCGTAGATCATTTATTGATCCATTGTGAAGTAGCCACTTGGCTATGGTACTATATTTTTACTTTGTTTGGTATTGAGTGGGTTATGCCACAAAGGTTCCTTAACTTGCTTGCTTACTGGAATCAAGTGGGGGGTTGAGATCTCTAAAGTTATTTGGAGGATGGTTCCTTTGTGCGCCACTTGGTGTATATGGAGGGAGAGGAATGCACGAACTTTTGAGGATAAGGAGTGTTCGGTGGATGGGGTGTGGAAGAATATGATCTCAATGCTATACTTGTGGGCATTGGCTCACGATCGTATTGATGTCCCAACTATAAAAGAGTTCTTGAATATATGCTCTTTGTATATGCCATAGGGGTTCTGTTGTATATATATTTGTAATAAGATTGCGTCCCTCCGCGCTTTTTCAATAATATTCACATTAATTAAAAAAAAAAAAAAAGTTGCTGCAGGTGTCCTAATTACTCGCCATGTTCCTTCTACTTTACCGGTGGTTGATATTTTTATAAGGCACTTTCTAAAGATTACTTTCATACTCTTCGAATCAAGCTTGGAGTTTTGCCTCCGCCACCCTCTAGCTTGAGGGGGAGTGATAAAGAAAACACACCCCATACACAGTGGTAGATCTACGTAGAGGCGGGGCAGGGGCGCCCGCCCCTACAAAAATTTAAAAAAAAAAAAAATTTCTTACAGTAGTTTTTAAAATTTCTTTTATGCCTTCGTTGCTTCTAGCCCCTTCTTCTTTACCCCTTCTGAGTTCGAGAGGACTTGCCTCCTTTTTTCTTAAATTGCTTCTCCTTTGCTTCTCTCTGTGTGGCGCAAGTGAAAAGAGAAATAAGAAAACCAGAGGTGTGAAGGGGAAGGAAGACTTCAAAACTGAAGAAACACAACAATGATGTCGCATAGGTAATGAGGTGTATTGGGAAGTGTTGTACGCGTGGCAACCATAGATGTTTATGATGAAAATGACACAAATAATAGAGACCGTTGATTACCATATGAAAGAATAGAATACATACAATGCTTTCTATTCGTTATTTAAAGCTCTATTGACTTTAAGCTCTTTTTTATCAGAAAATAATTTTTCCATTTAATGCCTTGTTCTATGTCTATTAGTCTTTTTAGTAAATATTAAGAGAACAAATGAATGATTTGAATAAAAATAAATAAGAACATGTACATAACATCATCCAAATATATCTTCATCAAACCCTAACCCTAGCTCTTTCTCTCTGAGCGCCGCAGCCGCATAGGTAAGGTATCTCTAGGGTTGGGAAGGAAGGATGGTCCCTCCTCCCCTTGCCCTCTTCGCAACGGGTGCTAGAAGTTTACTTGATGCCCCATTGCCTCCTCTCTCCCCCTTCTCTGCTGCCCCTTTCCCCCATTTGGTCTACTTTTCTCTGGCGTGGCCCTTCTCCCTTTCTCCACCTTGCCTCTTTCCTCCCCAGCCATCATCCTCTGCTGCATTTTTTTTGCTGGATTGGGCTTGGCTTTGGACCGGTTCATTTTTGCTCTACTGCCCTCCACCCTCCACCTCGACGCATGCACTACCACCTTGCTAACCGGTTTCGCCCATGCCCATCCCACCTTTTGCACTGGATCCGTATTTCCGGCTGTGTTTTGGGTTTCTGTTCTCTCCGGCTATGGTTTTGATTTCGTTTTTTGGTTTTTTTTTTTTTTTTGACGTTAATCTTGGTATGTTGTTATTTGTTTATGTTGCTTGTTTGGCACACTCTGTGGGTGCTACTCTAGGGGGATTCACTCAAACTCTCCCCCCATTTTGTTTTGTGTGTGCCACCGATCTCTTCCACGCCCACTCTGCTGCCTACCGTCCGCTACTGGGTCTTTCTCGCGTCCCCACTGTGATGAACTTCCAACGCCACCTTTAGCTTCGGTTTCCATCCAGCACGCGATCGGCTTCCTCCCGGGGGCCATTATCCGAATAGTGTTTTTTTCCTTGAATTTCTTCTTCTTCTTTTTTTCTTTTTTTTTTTCCCCTTTTTTTGCTTGTATTTTCGTTTTTTTTCCCTGTATGTTTTTCTTTCCTGTTTTTTTGCTTGTAATAAGGCTCTGTCCTCTCTTTGATCTGCCCGTTGCTGCTTTGGTCCAGATTCTTGGGTTGTGGATGTGAATGATATCCTGGCTATTGGGTCGAGGAGGAAGAGTTTTGGCTTGGGGGTTTTTTCCTCTCAAGGCCGAGGAATAAGCGCTACCTATGCATTAGAAAGTGTCTATTTGGTGCAGATCTGTTTTTAAACCTAAAGAATTGTCATGGGTTAGTGGATGTTTTGTAATGGTTGATTAGTACTTTCAGAGCTTTTGCTCTATTTGTAAGAGCTTTGCTCACGACCTTTTATCAATAAATGAGTGTAGAATTTCCCCCTTAAAAAAATATATATCTTCATCAATTCCCACCACCATTAAGAGGCTTGATTTTTTTATTTTTTATTTATTTTTATTCATTAAGAGGCTTTAATTGCTATTATATATACATACATATGTGGGGATTAAATAAAAGTATTATTTTATAGTTTTATCGGTAAATGTTTTTATCTTGGATATTTGAATGGAAAAAAAAAATGTATTGATTCTTATTTTTTATTATATAATAATATTTTGATATGGACAACATTAACATTGTTTGTTTGAGAATAACTTCTATAAGGACCTACATAAATCAAGTCATTTGTGCCCTCCATTAAAGAATGGACACATCAGCATATTGCACCATATCAAATAAACAAAGATGCACACAATTAAATCTTCTTGTATCACAGAACTCTTCTCTTTCCCATTGACCCATTGCCGGCCCACCCATGCCGCCAAGCCCCACCACCCTCTCGTCCACTGCTGCTCCATCAAAGTGATTTACCTTCTTAATCAGCACCCATATGAAGACAAAGATAGATGTAGATTAATCACACACCAAATGAGGAATAGTTTACTGGTGATTAATTCATTCTCCAAACACACCAAATGAGGAAGACGAAGACAGATCTAGATTAATCAGCCAGAATATGGACTTTAATTAAGAATAGTTTACTGGTGATTACTAAACCACACAATGTACTGTCTGTATATGTATCAATTACTGGAAAGAAAAAAGAAAAAAGAAAAAAAAAAAACCCATATCACTTATCACAATTTTCAGATCTATGTGAACCAAGTCATAAACGAAACATATACGAGAAAAAGGAAAAACAACCATGATATTTGCCTTTGAAAGCTGACATTTTTGACAAACAGACTGAAAGACAGTGTTCTGTGAGAGGGATGAGTGTTTGGAGAGAGACGAAAGCAGAAATCGTTTGTTTTTGTCTTCTTCTCATTTGGTGCAATATGATGATGTGTCCATTCTTTATTTGAGGGCACAAAGGACATGGTTTATACCAGGTCCTTTATAGAAGTTATTCTCTATTTGTTAAGGGTTAACAAGTTTAAGAAGATTTTGTCTCTTAAATACATTATTTGTTATTGTCTATTTATTTTATTGAAACCTGTTTTTATTTTATTTTATTTTATTTTGATAATTATTAGAATATGCTAGTAATTTGATTAGAATACTTCATTTCTATTTTGAATTTTCTATATATATATATATATATATATATATATATATATATATATATATATATAGTAAAATATATTTTTTGTTTTATATATATAAAACAAAAAAAAAAATATTTTACTATTATATTGTATTATTTAGTTCTGCCCCTCCTCATACCAATCCTAGCTCTGCCACTGCTCATACAGATCGAGCTTCACCATAAATAATGGAATAAGATATGCCTTTGGTTTAGGAAGATATTATTATCTCTAAAATATTACCGTTGTCTAGAATATAGTTGTTGTGGACCTTTGTATGGCATGTTACCGTTGTGGACCTTTGTATGGCGAGTTACTGTTGTGGTCCTTTGTATTGCAAGTTAGTATTGCGAATCCTTTCTAAACCGTTGCATTATTCTGAACTTTCCCATATTTGTGAAAGTGTACTGATATACATTAAGGACCATTGCAGAATTACCTTCTAAAATACATGCATGCAATATAGTGACATGCTTTCCTTTTGTATTCATATTCAATATATAGAAGAAGTACACGACTAGACCAACTCGTGTTTTTGAGTAACTCTTTGTCATTCCTAAACCAATTATCTTATCTTCTTCACATAAACACCAAGGAAGGCAACATATGAATGAGAATGATTGTGAGAAATTGGTTGCAAATTTATTGGGTAGAGACCATCAAGAAGCCTGCTCGTTTGCATGTCAATCATAAAAAATTTAGAACCAATCAACACAAAGTCACAATCATATAAACAAAATCTGTTAATAGACAATAAATTTGTTGCTACCAAAGAGAAATGCAAAACACATGAAAGAGAAAACTTGTTGGTAATAGCACATAAAATTGAAGAACATGTGTTGAATGGGAAGACTCAAGCCATTGCCAACAGTCACAATGTTAGGACCAGGGAATGGTTCCTGGATATTGAGATTTGCTAAGTCAATGGTGATGTGAGCATTGGCACCATTGTCAACATACCATTACTGATCCTTCAGAGTTGTATTATTTCATGCAATCATGGCAGCTAGCTGGGGAGGTGGTTGACGACCCTGAAATGCATAGTCCATTTGATGAAAACAGTCCAGCTCCTAATGGTTTTGTTTCCCACAAATCTGGTGACGAGCATTGGGCGGAGAAGAAGCTTGTGACATGGAGGTTAATGGTCTAGCCAAATAGGAAGGTACTGGACCTTTCGGTTGGTACTATTGGGGCTTAAGAGAGAACTTCAGATATGGAGAAAAGGAGCCCTTCAATTTCCTATTTCCAAAATGTGGAGAGAAAGATTTGTTAGAATACATAACAAAAGTATTCGGTGAAGGAGGGATTGAACGATGCTAAGACTCCACAAATAGTTCATGAGATAGCTGTTTAGTCTAAAAGTCATCAAAAGAGATGTCACAGTCCCTTGTAGACATAGACATGACTATAACAAAGGCTACATAATTGCCATTCAACCCAATTATTATATAAGAAATCAATTCCTCATCATTAAGTGGTTTGCCTGCCATAGCCAATTGTTCAATCAATTCTTTGGCAGCTTTTGCAAGAATTCAATACATGACTTCGACCCTAGGTGAAGACTTTGAAGCTGTCATTTGATATGGTTGATATGAGGCTTGGACTAAGATGTAAATTTCTTTGCTAAATGAGACCACACTTGGCGAGAAGTATACGCCATGGACAAGACCTTCTTGACAATGGTAGCATTGATCCAACTAAGAAGGAATTGGTCCTTCTTGTACCAAAGAGAATAGGCTGGATTTACAGTGTGTCATTTCCTTACCATCAGAGTCAAGTAGGAATTGTGGCGGGCACGGTTCAGAACAATCCACGATACCCTTGAACTCATGAATCTTAAGAGCATGGTTCATCTAAGAGAACCACATAATGTAATTAGGACCATTCAACCTAACAAACACGATACGAGAAACATTGGGAAGTTCGTAGGAAACGAAAGTAGAGGATGAAACAGCCATTGGAAACCAAAAGAAAGAAAAAGAAGATGAGGACAGAAAATAATGTGAGTTAAAAAAGCTTTGATACTAGAAAAGAATATTTTGAACCAGTTTGTCAAACTTACCAAAACTGTATAGTTGATAGATTGTGATAGGTTACAACAATTCAATTATAACGCTCCATCTTATCTACAATACATGATAATAAGTTGATAATTATTGATAACTCTTAACACAAGATAAATCATAATAAACGTTTAAGTTCCAAATGACACCAAAGGCTTGCTGTTAGGATGAGATATAGTTGTATCATCATTTGAATTGATTGTATTGTTAACAATTGCTATGTTAAATTTCATGTTTAGCCTGACTATGATTTTTTTTTTTTTTTTTTTTTTTTTTTTTGGACATGCATTAGAATGTGAATGTAATCTTGAGTTAAAAGTCAAAATGTGACAAAGCACCGGGGCACCCCGCACTTGTTTTAATTTTCAAAGTATATTCGAGTGTTATTGAGTTGAAAGAGTTTGACTGTATCAAGTAGGGTTGTAGATGCGGATGTGGTTATTGACAATAACTACATTTGCATCAGCATTATGTGGTTGTCATTTTTAGTTAACTGCATATGCATATGCATCTGCATCTGCATCATGTGGTTACTAACTGCTATTCGTGGGGTTATTGCAGTTATTAAGTGTTATTCGCATAATAGGTAATATGCCTTTTGGGCCTATTTTAGTCTTTTGGATCTCTATTAATGCCTATTTTAAATTATTTTGAAAAAAAATTGGACCTACTTTTAGTGTTTTTGGTTTTTTTAAAGCCCCTAGTGTTTTAGATGAAATCCATAATTTGATTATACATTTCAGCTTATAAATAACAAAGAAAATACAAATATACAAATTACAAAGCATTGTTAGTGAATTTGTTTATATATATATAACCGCATCTACATACTCTAAAGGCACTGTCTACATTCACATATATAATTGATAGTTTAGCGGTTAGTTGGGTTAATAAATGTGCATAGGTACAACCATAGGTACAACACCAAGTAGGGGTGAAAAGCGGTTATTGGTTAAAACCGTTAATTGCAATCGCTTAGGCAGCTAGTAAAATCGGCTAACCGCCTATAACCGCAAAACGACGTCGTTTCTACAATAATATCCTATTATATATATATATATAGGTGGTTAGCGATTTTTTCAAATCCTAAAACCGATAACCGCACCACCCTAGGCAGTTAACGATTTTATTTTTATTTTTTATTTTTATGTCTGCATAATGGGAGGGAAATAAGGAAATGTGATTCGAACTAGTGACCTTCGCTTCATGAGTCACAATTCCAAATTCATTGAACTATTCTTGAAAATGTTGGCAATTTTTTATAACCACCTTCAAAAGTAGTTAGGCGATGATTAGCGGTTAGCAGGCGAATGATAGCCGCCCGTTAATTCAGCCTTAGCACCAAGTGCATTTCTTCGACACGAAGCGAAGCAATCGACCTAACAAAAGTCATTCTTGTCAAGTCTGCAATAATCGACGTAATACACAGAAATGTCGCTGTAAAAAATACAGAGTCGTAAACCCTTCGGTTTGCACAATTTTGCTCACTCCCTCCAAAGCGGAAGTTTTTGAACTGGGGAAAGGGAACTGCTGAGAGCTGAGATTCCTGAGCCGGTAACACCCCAAAAACATGATCCCATAACAGACCAATCTCTCACCCTCTCTTTATTCCCAGCAAACCCTAGACACCGACCCAGCTCACCGGTCATGGAATCGGGAGGCGCGAGAGACAAGGCATCTCCGCCTCCACCGAAGCCCTCCAAGTTCTTAGTGTACCAGAACGCTGCTCTCTCAGCTGCCCTCACCGCCAAAAGTCTTCAACCTTCCAAGTGTACCCTTCTCTGCGGTTTCTCCTTCTCCTCCGCCTCCGCCTTCGCTCTTCTCACCCTTATTTCCTGGTACAATTTGCTTCTTGCTTTCGTAACTATACTTGAAAATTAGGGTTTTTCTTTTCTTCTTCTTTAACTTGCCTGGTTTTGAGTTTTTCATTCTGTGAGTGGAATCTATGATATAACATTGTTTGAAACATGTTTTCAGTGCTTGTAAGAGCAGATATTGAAGCAATAAACTTTGGAAAGTGAGGCTTTTTGCTCGGTTTCTATGGTTCTAAATCTTGTATTTTCGAATTAAATTGGTAGGAAACTCGCTTGGGTTGCTTTTCGGTATTAGTTACTTTTAGAACTAGAATTTAACTGAATTGTTGCTTTGAGGGGGTAAGAAAGTGTCTCAATAATGTGAATCGATCAATGCCCTAGGGTTTTGTGGGGGTTCTAAGTGAGTACTTTGTTTTCGAACCTTTTGAATGTGCTCCATATGGTTGATGGCTGAATATACTTCAAAGGAAAAGATAGGAAAAATTGGAAACTTTGAGTCATGTTTATCTCATTATTTTGGGATGTGTGGAAACAAAAACCTATGCTCATTTGAGTCTAATTAAACTATTAGTGTTAGCAGAGTCGGGTTGTTCATTTTAAGGAAGTAAGAAATGGAGAAGAATGGCTCGGAATTTCATATCTTGTTATTGCAGAATTTCTTAGCACCTATAAAACAAGGATAGAGGGTAAGGTCACAGGTTCAATCCCCTACGAAAAAGAAAATACCCAATGGAGGGTCTCCTTCTGTTTTGTTTCCCGGGTAATTTTTTTATAGATAAGTAACAAAAATTTTATTAAAAGCATAAAGCGCCCCCAAGTACATAGGTGGTATACAAAGGAGAGCACCTAACACAAGCACCAAAAACCGACAAATTGAGTAATTGTGGGTAAGTTTTATGGACTTTCGTAGTTTTTGCCTTTCAGTTGCTAAGATCTAATTTAATCAACTTTGTGCTGAATCTAATTGAGTTTATCTGTTATAAGCAACATAGATTCAAGGGTTTGATTATCCATCTAATTTTCTCATGAATCAGAAGGATTTTAAGCTAGAATATTGTACTTTCAGATCTTGGTTTTGGCCATGGGTTTTGATTTTGTATTTCACGTGGCTAATTATCTTCCATTGACTTGTTGAAGGGAAAACGGCTTCATTGACAATTTGAAGTTCAGAAGTCTTCCCCAGGAAACAGCATGTAAGCTTAAAATACAGTTCACATATCTTAGTTTGGTTAAACAAATGCTCGGATTGGCATAAATATTTTTGAAAATCTTGCATTTGTCCTTCAGATTTGATTGCCAAGGCACTACAGACAGTAGTGGGCTTAGTCTTTTTTGGAACTGTATTTTCCCTCTTCAAAGCCATCTCTCTGCATAGAGCAAGAAATGCGGCTGGAGTGTCCATTCTATCTTCCGGTAAAGGAAATAAGGATCAAACATGTCTTACGAATCGTCAACTAGGACTTTTGGGAATAAAACCAAAGGTTGAACAAGTCACATCCGAGTCCTCAAAGAAACCTCCCAAGTCTAGACCGCACTCAGATGTCCTTGTTCCACTTCATCCGCCAATGACCAGTCCAAGTCATTCATCTAGAACCAGTGCGGATAGATCAAACTCCAGTGGGGGAAGTGGGAGGCATGCTGTCAGCACCCCATCCAAATCACTGAGTCCTTCGTCCTCTTTATATCTCGTCCCTGGTGCTGTTTCACAATTGCTTTCTGTTCAAAGTTCACCTGGGATGGATTCAATGGTCTCAACCCCTTGGTCAAACAAGCGACCCTCCTCTGGAAAAGAGATCACATCAGAAGAAAAGCTTGAACAATTCTTGGCAGAAGTAGATGAGAAAATCACAGAATCAGCTGGGAAACTGGCAACTCCACCCCCCACCATTAGTGGTTTTGGCATGGTCAGTCCAAATACTGTTGCCAATTCAGCTAATACCTCAGGAACTACTAGAAGTACTCCGTTGAGGCCTGTGAGGATGTCTCCAGGTTCCCAGAAGTTTAGCACTCCCCCGAAGAAAGGAGAAGGTGATCTTCCTCCACCCATGTCCATGGAAGAAGCTACTGAAGCTTTTGAGCATTTGGGCATCTATCCTCAAATTGAGCAATGGCGTGACCACCTCAGGCAATGGTTTTCTTCGGTTTTGCTTAATCCTCTTCTTAAGAAGATTGAAACCAGTCATATTCAGGTCAATTATCACTTTCATCGTTATCATCACCTCCTCCTGCTTCTATTTTTATTTCTTTGGCTATTTTTCTTTGGTAATAAAGTATAATGTTCTCAATAAATACCAGTTGTCTTTAATTGGTTTTTATCATGGTCCCAGTTTGTTTATGTTAAAAATGTGGAACTTGGGAATTATCCTTCCTAAATTGAAATTCTAGAATTCCTTGATTGGCATATGCACAAGGTGGCAGTATTCAATTATGAGTTTTCATTGAGGACGTGTACTTGAGTGTATATGGAACAAAGAAGCATACATTGTCACAATAATATGACACTACATCTTTGAAAAACCTTATCATATTTGGAAATAACTCTGCGTAATATGAGTATTTTTCAACTTTGCTTAGTAGTGGTGAGATATAAAAGTTCAAAAGTTGGCACAGTTTGGATCTGACTTGAAACAGACAGAAAAAATGGGGAATTTGTTGCTTTGGAGGATGGGGGATTTGGGTTGCTGGAACAAAGAGGTAAAAGGATTCCAAGCATCTAGTTAGTTAAAAATTTGACCTAGCAACAAGCATTTTAAAGATTGACTTTAATAGAATATTCACACATGTTGTAAGGACATATGAAGTTCCACGTTGCCTAGTCATGCAGAAAGGAATTTTTGTACTGCAAAGAGCTGAAATTATTGAGGTACTTAGTAGCATAAGTTTCTCTAAAATATATCTATTATACTAACTTAAATTCTTGTATTTGTAGGTAATGCAAGCAGCTGCCAGACTTGGCATTTCAATCACAATCAGCCAAGTAGGAAGTGATTTACCTACTACTGGAACTCCTGCTACCGTGTCTCCAATTGATAGGAGTAAGGATTGGCAACCCGCATTTACTCTAGATGAAGATGGAATTCTTCATCAGTTACGAGCCACTCTTGTGCAGGCTATTGATACGTCCATGCGTAGGCTACTTGACCATCAATTATTGATATATTTTATTTTGACATTTACTGGAGGGGTTTTGCTTACAGATCTTTGCTGACGTTTCATGTCTCATCATATGCAGCCAAGTTGCCTCTGGCCAATCTGCAACAGTCCCCACAGCAGAATCCCTTGATCCCTATTATGCAGGAGTGTGTAGATGCTATCACCGAACACCAAAGGCTTCATGCTTTGATGAAAGGAGAGTGGGTTAAAGGTTTGCTACCTCAAAGCGGTGTTCGAGCTGATTATACTGTACAACGGATCCGAGGTAATTAGACTTTTTATTTTTTTAATGCCTATCACCTTTCTTGGGTCTCTTATAAACATCTGAAATAAAGTATGCTAATCTGGAGTTGATCTTGTGGCAACTGTTTAGTCTATCTAATCTAACCTTGGATTACCTGCATGTGGAATTTTTCAGAGCTCGCTGGAGGAACCTGCTTGAAAAATTATGAGTATCTTGGAAGCGGGGAAGTATATGACAAAAAGAACAAGAAGTGGACTCTGGAGCTTCCAACCGATTCTCACTTGCTTTTGTATCTATTTTGTGCTTTCCTCGAGCACCCAAAGTGGATGCTACATGTGGATCCTACATCTTACACGGGAGCCCAGTCCAGCAAGAACCCATTGTTCTTGGGAATTCTGCCTCCAAAAGAAAGGTTTCCTGAGAACTATGTTGCTGTAATATCTGGTGTACCTTCTGTTCTTCACCCAGGAGCGTCTATTCTGGTGGTTGGAAGGAAAAGTCCCCCAAGTTTTGCCTTGTACTGGGATAAGAAGGTGCAATTTTCTCTTCAGGTTGGTAGTTAATAAGATATGTTTTCTGATTACATTGAATACGTCTTGTACCATTGTATTTTTATAGGGGTTCATGGCAAGTATAATACATATCCAATAAGACCTGTTTTCTGGTTGCATTTTATGTCTTCTTGGGGCATGATTTAAACAGAAGGAACCTATGTCCCAATATGGTGCACTGGATTGTATATAAGGGCCATCTTATCTCCAGTGAAAGGGCATCTGTGCAGTGATAATTCTATATCCATCTCCTGAGTGATTCTTCCATTGTGTTGTCCTTTTTTTTTTTTTTTTTTTTTTTTTTTTTTTTTCTTTTAGTCTTTTGGGTCCTCGTAATTTTATATTCATGAGCTGAGTGATTCTCCAATGAACAGGCAGAACAGAATAATTTTTTTACTTAATTAGAAGCGAGCCTTAATATCTTGCGAGTGGTTTTACCTGTTTGGTCAAGTCTTAATTGCTTTATTGGGTGAGACAAGCTTCTAAATTTTCTAGGTGCCTTTGGCAAGGTAGATTTAGTTTTTAGGATCCATTAATGCATATATGGTAAGCATTTTTTTATTACTCATCCATTAGAGCAAAGCAATGTCTGTCTTGACATTTCTCTTTCCTCTCATGAGATGCGTGTGCATATGCTTACACTATATATGTAAATTGTTGATTTAGTCAAAATAACAACTGTTATGATCTTTATTTTCAGGGAAGAACGGCGCTTTGGGATTCCATCTTGCTTTTGTGCCACAGGATTAAGATTGGATATGGAGGGATAGTTCGAGGTATGCATCTTGGTTCGTCAGCCCTGAGCATCCTTCCGGTTCTGGATTTGGAAACGGAAGACTGAGTTCTTGTTAGGGATGCTGCGTTTTGCTTGTAACACAGATTCTCAGTGCTGGCTTAAGCAACAAAGAACTGATGTATATGTGCCCAAACTGCACTTTCCATTGCAGAATTTGCTTTCTGAGTGAAACCCATCTGAGATAAGAGCACTGTTTGAAAATTTTGTTTCACACAGCTGACTTGCAAAGTTAGATCATTCTTAGAAACAACCCCTTCGAGTCCTTTGATGATTGACTTAGGTTGCATGGGGTTCTAGCCGAGATTTGTATCCCTTAGGTGAGAGGGCTTCTTACAAAATTTTTTTAAGGATATTTATGTTTCTGTATTTTAGTAAATTTGCTTGTCCTTCTCTGCCGAAAATTTCAGTTATTTTCCCTATGTTGAAATGTGTCATGCAATCGCCCAATAACTCTGCTCATATTCTAAATACCCATGCTTGGATTGGAAAGCCAAGGTTTCATAGCCTCGTGTTCATGAACCTTGAGAAAAGTGTGCATTATACAATTGGGAAGATACTATAAGCACCCATGATATATAATCTGTATCTAGTCCTAGTGCAAAGTACAATTTTTTTTATGAGAATTTTAATAGCTTTATGACAATATATTGTGAGATTCTATTTTTAGGACCCACTTTGGTCATGAGGGTGGCCTGGCTAGCCGGATTGGGGGTGGTTGGCCACCCCAAGCGGCCAAATGAGAGTGGTTGAAATCACCCCTAAACCCTTTGGGGGTGGCCGAGCACTCCCAAGAGGCCATCCCTAAACCCTTTTGGGGGTGGCCGTAGCCAACTTACAATTTTCTTTCTCTTTTTTTATTTTTTTTTGATGATTTTGGTTTATTGAATTTGGGGCATTTTTGGAAATTTTTAAAACACACGGGGCAATTTTGGAAATTTTAGACCAAAAAATGCACGTGCTTTGCAAATAGTTAACGAAGTGGCTATATTGTCAATTTTTAATACTTTGTTAGAGTACATTGCAAATTTTTAAACATTGAGAGTTGAATTACAAATGAGGTAAAGTGTAATTTTCTCAAACTTAAATATCCTTCCATGGAAAACAAAATTCTCCTTACTATGACTTGATGGGAAACTATAGACAGAAACTCCTCAATTCGACTAAAGCACAAAAGAGCAATTGTAGTTTGTTTATATAACCGCTCTTGACCACCAAGGTGGTAGTCGAGATGGTAAAGCAGCCGGGTAAATCCCCCCCTCCAGGGGCACGAGTTCGAACCCGCTTGCGGTAGTAGTGCGTGCTCAACACTGGGCTTTACCAACTCGCACCTTTGTGGGGCTGTGGTGACGGGCTCGCCGCTTAGGCAGTAGCTATGGCTCAAACCGGACATTCCATGGCGAGGGGGGGCCCCTATGGTCACGCCCAGGGGGGGAAATCTACACTGGTCGCCCCTCCCCCCTCTATTGATTAAAAAAAAAAAAAAAAAAAAAAATATAACCGCTCTTGACAGGGAAATAAAGTGTTGTAGTTACTTTAGTTACAACTTAACAACAAGCAGCCCGTCTAGCTCAGTTGGTAGAGCGCAAGGCTCTTAACCTTGTGGTCGTGGGTTCGAGCCCCACGGTGGGCGTCTTCGGTTGTGTTTTTTTTTGCCATTTTCGAATTTTTTAAGCACGTTCTTTTTCATGAGGAGTCACGAACTGGAGCCGGCGTGATTTTCTTTCTTGCACCGTTGTTTTTTTTTTTTTTTTCCCTGAAATATTTTTGCATTTTGATATATAAATTTTTTAACGTTAGAAGAAAAAGTGATGATTCGAATTAATAACATTCTCCTCCAATTTGACCTTGTTTTTAGCCGCATGAGCTACCATTTAGAAGTATAGCCTAACTAAAATAGTGAAGAAGTTTTAGTTTTACTTACCAAAACAATAAACAATAATTTTTCACTCCATCTCTGTAGTCTTTTTTAATTGTTTTTTTTCAACTCTTCCGGAAGAGCACCCAAAGGCAGTGTGAATGTTGGATCGGAAGCTTAGAACCGTCGCCGTCGAGATCTATCGGTACCCCTCTCTCTCTCTCTCTCCCTCTAGTTTGGTCGGGATAATATCCTGAACATGGTGACTATCAAACTAGACCGCACCCATGGCCTGAACAATTTAATTTCTAGATTGCTCAAAATAAATTGGCAAGTGGTGTTGATTTGGTGTTAAGGTTATTGCTGAAATGTGAAAGCCATCGGATTTTGTATAAGAAAAAGAAATGATTCCCGTCAATATATATATATATATTTCATCTTACAAATTAACTATTAGATTTATGGACTTATGTAGACTCCACACAAATTCAATAGTAGACCCCACAAATCTAATAATTGATTTATTAAATTTATAAGATATGAAAAAAAAAAATTATAACTCTAATAGTTTTTGTTAAAATTTTAGACAGAAGTTGGGTGCAAAGATTTATTTGTGTATTTTGCTTATCACATATAATTTCTAGCTAATTTTTATACCCCAGTGAGTTAATTGTAACTAATTGAAAACATAGAGACTGATTTTACATTTTATTTTTTTTTCTTTCAAAAAATGAGTCATGATATGAATCATATGGGAATGGAAATATTATAAAGGCGATATTGCACAAACGTTCAATTAACAGAAGCTAACAAAAACGTTGTTCCAGATTGCTAAGTAGAGAGTTGGATGATGGCTTATAAAATGCTCAAGCTACTGTGAAAATTGAAGTACTCCTTTATAGGCGAATTCAAAACAAACTGTAGTCCGGGGGGAGGGGGGCAGGGCAAATTAAAGTTTAGAGGTGCGAGTGCAGATGGGGTAATGTTAGGATGGGAAGTATAAGAGGACAGAAAGTATAAGTTAAAATGATAAAAAAGGATTGGGGGTTTGTGACTGATTTTATAAGGGAGAAAGAGAAGTTCCCATTTGACTATACTTGTTTTCTTTCTTTGTAAGGATTATTTCACCTACCTAATGCGCCATTGTTGGAATAATGCCGTACTAAATCCAATTTGTTGATATTTTATAATTTTAATAAAAGTTACTATATGAGATGTGTTTTGGGCATAATGTTATTCATTTGATGAATATAGTCAAAAGGTTGTATTTAATGTGATTTAAGTGATGAGATTGATGCACATATGTAACAATCCGCTTAAGAAAAATACAAATAATAATAATAATAATAATAATTAACAATATGATATAGTGTTGAAAATTAAGATTTTATGTTGAAAATAAATAATGAGAAACTAAGCTCGTAGGTGTTCGATGGCTAGGGAAATTGACAATGGATGTTCATTTTTAATTAACAAATAAGTTACAGGTAACTTCAATCAATCAAACTTGGAGTCTAATTCATTGAAATCGAATCTACATGTAGCAGAACCACGCATCTGAGTAAGTGAAAACTAACCTGCATTAAACAGGTTTGACGTACTCTGATCAATCAAACAGAGGAATAAGCGTGCGAGAATGTGAGATTCGATGCATTTAATGTAACCTGGGACATTTGGTTCAATTGAACTCTTTTTAAGTCATGCAAGACAAGCCTAAAAAATGCCTAAATGAGGGGAAATTTCTTATAGGAAAGGGGTAAGTTTTCTTTAAATTTGTCTTGGTTACTATGCGTTAAAGCTTAAGCCATTTTGTGTTGAAAGTGTTGAGACTTTGTTGGATTGAGTTTTGATGATGTTTTGTTGTGAAGTTTGATGGAGCGTGGTATTTTTTCACGAGTTTTGAATGCATGGTTTAAATGTGTTGGTTGTGTTATTAAGTGTGGGAATTATTATTTTTGTTTTTGTTTTTGGTGAGATTTGAGTATGGTTTTATTGTTGTCGTGTTGTGTTTGCCACTTTTAGATTTGCATTTAACTATTTTTAAGTATCTTCCATAGTTATTTTTCAATAAAAAAAATAAATAAATTGATTACAATAAAATATCCTCCAAAATGTTTATGTAGCTTGTTACGTCTCACCCATCATGCACCATTTCCACTTATTTCAGGACCAGTCTTTTTCGTTTTTCTTACATATTTTGTAAATTTTGAATTCTTGATATAGAGGATGCCCCGGTAACCCCACCAAGTGCTCTGCCTGTCAAAACGGAGTTGTAATCAAGCAAACTAAACCTACTTGTAAAAGACAACAAAAGTTGGAAATAGCAAGTAAAAAGATGAATTTCAAAATTATTAATTTCTCTATAAATAAGTGAAACCAAATGAACATTTACAGGCTATTTGCTCTCAATATAAAACAGGAGACAAAAAGGCAGATATGTGTGTTTCTAAGGGAGGAGATACCCTTTCTACATCCAAAGGTTTTGAACCGATTGGATCTAATTCCAACTATCCAAAATAAAAAGACTATCGGCTGTACAAATTACCAGCACTGGACCTGCAGAGTCTCCATGGAGAGAATTGAACAGAGAAGCATGAAGTAAACCTGATAAAGCAACATCCATTAGAATCGCAGTTTATGTACAAACAGAGACAGATAAATGGGCATGATATACAAGACGGCAACTTACCAATTGTTAAAGAAAGAAAAAGTTCTGCAGGTGCCAGCACAGTTTTTTTTTTTCACAAGGCAATATAACAGTTTTCTTTGTGTTGTTTGTTCCACTGTGGATGCCTTGCACCACATCTAAAACTTCAACTCCATGCTCTAACAAATGTTTGTCGGCTTTCTTTGGCTACTAATACTGGAACATGGGCTTAAGCGACAAAATCATATGTTTTCTATCACCAGAAAAAAAAAAAAAAAAAGTTCAAAGATGGACAAAATATAGGTCCTGTTTCCCTATTCTGAGTCTGACTCGATAGAAAGATACAATCGCGGCCTCACAGAACGTTTCTGGCGAGGAAAAGAGAAAGGGCTATCTGATCTTTGTCTACTTGATTTGTCAGATCTATCGTCGTTCATACCAAGAAGCAAAGAAGCTGCATTACGGAGAACAGAACCATCAGCCAGCAAATCTGAAAAAGAAAAAATAAATTGGAAAATTGAAGTCCCGACACAGTGCATTCACACGCTGATGCAGCGCATTTAAGCTTCACAGCAGGAGTTTCCTGGGATGTCAAGGCTAAACGATGGGCCGATGGCACCACACTCACGCAAACAAAATAATAACAATAATAATAATAAATAAATAAATAAACACCCATGTTGTATCCAGATTTCAGAACCTGGCTTCAAATCCTGAGAAAAATTTCCAAAACTACTGGAATAATCATTCGACCAGAGACACCAGTTAGATACACAACAAGAAACCATGCACGCTTGCGTGAAGGATCAAGCATGAAGCATACTCCAAACTGCCTATCAGGACGGGATCTCATAAATTAGAACAAAAGCTATAGCAATTCAAAGTCAAGTGGGAACAAACCAGTGTCAGCCAAAGAATTCAAGCCATCATCTCTGGATGGTATTTGCTGTCTTGAATTCAATCCATTTGGAGGCGTCGTCTCACCATTATTGCCACTGGCACAACCCCCAAGCCTAAGAGAGATCCAATCCTCAGTACGAACACCATTTGACACATCAGCCTGATCTCTCATATCATTCTGTACTGATGCATCTGAAGGCCTTGTGGGAAGAAATATTTGAAGCGAGGGATCGTCCCCAGCAAATGCCAAGGGATTATCAACCAAACCATCAAGAAAATCGGCATCAGGGCGACCAACAGAAGGATCTGGGACTAAGGTAGCAGACCCCATGGTATTCTCTGGAGCCAATGGATAACCATTCATTGAGGTGGAACAATTCATAGAACCATGCTGCAAATCAACTAGGCCATCAGGCACATCTGCCTCAGAGCTGAACAGTTGAAAACCTGGTCCTGCTTGAGTTCCAGGAGGTGGAGGCCAGAGGGGGATCCCAAATTCATCCTCATTGTCATTAAAAAGACCCAAGCATGAAGTCCCACCATTTCCAAGAGTGGGGTCTTCTGGATATGTTTCAGCGATGCCATGAGGGGGAACAGAAAAGGTTACCCCGACAGTTCCAGACGATATTACCATGTCATCCTCTCCTTCCGAGTCACTAAGAACAATAACTTCAGCATTTCCTGCTGGAGCAGAGGAATTTCGTCCACCAAATCCATATGCTGAATCAACATTCAGAGATATAGAATCCATCTCAATCCCATTGGTGGTAGAAAAGTCAAAATTTCCTCCTCCATCCTGATTTACACTTTGATCTTCACCATCCCTACCACTTCCGGTGGCACTGCTGCTCATTGGGATAACTTTCTGTTCATGGTTTCCGAACTTCTCTTGTAATCTATTATCAGAAGAGGTGTTAAGATCTTCAGGTCTACTGACTTCCCAGAAGCCATTACGATTCTTCCTTATTCCGAGTTTCAAACCAGTATGACCTTCTGAAAAACCTTCCTGTTTGATCTCCTTTAACACTTCCACTTTTGGTTTAACTTCTGTATCGGGGACACAAATAGTACTATCAGGAAAATGCCAATATGCAAGATCCCCCAGATCCCTCCGTTCACTTTCATTTTTAGTCTTTACACGCCAAGATCCATCAGGCTTCACCTCAATCTCTGTTACATCTTCTCCACAATGCCTTAACTGCACCACAATAATAAAATAAACCATGTTTGTTAATGCATCTCTTCAACACTTCTATGACAACCCAAGGTCCAAATAGCACAGAAAAGGTATTACCATAGTCGTAATACGATTGAAGTAAGGGTCAATAATGATATTCTCCAATGCATAGTTCTTGAGACAAATGGGGCATTGCCACTGCAGCCAAAATCCAAAGCTCGATTAAACACGCAAGTCACTATAAAAGGACAAAATGAACAAACTTAGCATTACATCTTGAAGCTTGCCTTTCTAGAACGTTGATTTATTTCCACAAAAACCTCAAGATCAAAACAACCCATGTGAGCACAAGGTTTGAATCTTCCAGACACCTTCATTCTTGAACCACTCATCTATAAATTACACGAACAAGTAAATACAATCATATTAAATCCAAATACAATTTGCTGAAACCTTAGAATCAAGCATTGACAGCATTACTTAAGAAAGCCTCTGCCATTCATTTGTGGTTCACTTTACTAAAGAAAACACTCCAACCCAATTCACAATAGATATAATTCTTATTATATTTAGTGTTTTGAATCAGAACATCTTCAAGTATATTCATGTGCTACAAAACCAAATGGTCATAGCAGATATATGATCCCAATAACTACAGCCAACAACCAACATATTCCACTTCATGTTTTTTTGTACCACATGGAATTAAAGGCAAAAAGGCGGAGAAAGGGACTAGTGGAGTAACTCATATTCCACGTGGCACTACTACTTTTCTTCTCTTGTACGACTACCATTGTATTAAGCATGCAGCAAAAAGTTATAATTAACAGTATATACAGAAAAAAATAAGTTAGAAGTTATTTTTAATCATTCTACATTTTGCCACAGGATATCCTACTAAACCTTTTTAGTAGTTATGAAAAAAAAAAAAAAAAATCACATGGTATCAGCTTATACAGTTCTGAAGATAAAAGAATGAATATAATTATTACAATCCATTAATTTCTCCAACCAGTTGGGCTGCTTCTTCCAGAAAACTTTACAGAAACATTTCAAACTACTTTGCACGCATTAATTGTGGTAAGAAAAAAAATTGATGTTTTGATTGTCAAGCTAATCACAAAACAGAAGACGACAAAGTGCAACTTTAGAACTAGTAGCATACTAAATGTGACACTATTGTTAAAATCGAAGAAGAAAAAAACTGTACTGCTTTATCTAATGTATTTTATTTTTTATGCATAGCTACATGCCTCAAAAAAAAATGTACTCATTTCACAAATTCTAAAATGTGGCTTACCGGACAACGTAGATTGACGCCAAAAAAATCTGCAACAACTTCCAAATCACTATCACTGTCAGCATTATCTGTAGCTGTTCCACCACCGATACATCGACAAACACGAGCAAGTGCCTCTTCAAAAGGCTCACCATCACTCTCTTTGGGAATCAAGTTAAGAATCTAGACAACAAAGGGAAAATAACATAAACTCAGATGCTAACAAAGAAATTTATGAGTAAATTCCCAGTAACAAGGTTGACTCAATTTTTTTTTTAGCAATGACTCAAAGCATGTAGCAAAAGAATTTGAAACTTACAGATAAAATATTCACACCAGACACAACAAATTCAAAAAAAAAAAAAAATTATTTAATGCAAAACTATGGGTGCCCCCATCAGTCACATATTCTGTGATGCAAATAATGAAGTCAGAATTTTAAAACAAATAAAACCATCCAAAGTATATCCCAAAACTAAAATGTGTTATTCTCTCTCTTGTCCTCAAGCAATTATCAAAAGTAGATACCACGATGTGTGGACAAATGTAAAATTATCATATTCAGCGTTGGCATGGACTCGGTGTCCAACACAATTTATCCTCAATCCCTTATTCTATGGAATTACTATATGATGCTTATATGATTACCAATGTATATGTCTTCACCTACACATAAACAAGCCACAGGAAGAGAATGAATAAGACAATAAATAACAACACCTTCTTTTAGAATAAACAAACAAAAAACCAGATATCTTAATTAGTATACAATAGCAGATACTTCCAAGCACGGGCAGAATGATTGCCACATTTGAAAGTGTTTGATAAGGCTACTGTAAAAATGCATCCATATGAGTTACACAGCCAGCATGACGATGTGAACCCAATGAGGACATAGAAAAACTTATCACAATCAAATAGAGCCAGCACTAGTTCCAAAGCGCCAGCAAACCTTGAATACAAGATAAGAAACAATTATCAATCTAAGGCTACAGCCTGAATATGCTTTATCTCATTCAAAGTGGAGTAAATGCCAAAAGCATAACTGTCTGCAAACAGGTATTAGCAACAAGAATCAGAAAACAAACATCATGATTTTTCTGGCTTTCATTTTAACTAGTTTTGTTGCTTTGATTTATCAATTGGTTCCGGTATGATCAGATGCTTGCAACAATTGAGATGCCAGATTAAATCAGTCCATTTTTAGTGAAGTAAGAGGGAAGAAAGCTAGCAAACCCAAATTTCACTGATCTGATTATTAAATAAAAATGCAATGACCCGACTACAAATTTAATGTAGTATATTTGGATAGAGCGGAATGCTAGGAGCTTTCAAGATCGAGACACTTCGGTAGTAGAGCTGAAAAAGATTATGTTCAATTCTCTTTACACATGGACAGCAGCGCATAATAGTTTGCCTTTTCTAGTTTTTCTGGTTTTTTGGACTGTTCTTTTTCTCCTTAACAGGGTTTTTCTTCTATACTTCCCATGTATTTTGGTTGCGGCCCTCTGCGCTTTTCTAATGAGATTGAATTACTTATCAAAAAAGAAATGCAAGACAACCCCCCCTCCCCCCCCTCCCAAAAAAAATAATAATGCATCATACATGCAATTCCTAAATCAAAGTGCAAATCTTAGTCTCATTTCAAGACAAATGACCATGAACTCTATATAGCACATCATTCCAATAACAAAATCCACCTTCGAAATTCCATGAGAACAGCATCTTACAGGACTGCATAGTAATTTCACTTTCCATTACCAAAAGGCATGACCAAAGAAACTCAAAGTTTTATAGACTGGAAAATTTTATAAGTCCAAACATCTTCAAGCAAAAAACAAAGCTACCTGTTGAACACTTCGCCGCTTTACAATTCGAACACCTAAACAGAAAATGCGAGCATCACATCCTGTTAAGTAAATCTTATTAACTCCATCTTTTGTGAATGGTGTGATCTGACAAAAAGAGTAAACCGGTATTAGACAATGAAAAAGGAAAAACCCACGATAATAAATAGCAATCTGATAATTCAGCTATGTGCAGAGCTGATTCACAAACACAGGATTACACACAGCAATCTCACCAAAAAAAATACTAAGATGTAGACAACTACAAGAAAAAGTCTAAGTAGAGGCAGAAACTCACAATTGGACCATCATCACGCCCATTAACTCCAAGCAGCTGTGAGCCAGGTCTATTGACAGGACGAACAGCCATACCTGTAAGTGATTAAGAAAATATACAAGACATAAGCAAAAGTCTGGTTTTAAACACAACCTAAAGCCACGATCAGTCGTCAAACACCAGTGCAGAAGTTTTGCCTTAATCACCATACCATTGACCTGAAGATCTGCATATTGAGGCCACTGCATCCTAAATGGAACCTTGTCGTTCAGAAGCATACACCAAGCCTAAATGACAATGTCGTTATACACAAATCAACACATCTATAACTGAACAGGTCGTAGGTTCATCATACGTCATTTTATACATAAAACAGTAATTTTATAGACTAACCAACCTGAACATCATATTCTTGTTTTGACAATAAGTCCTTATCCACCCTCGTGAGTTGAAATGTTTTCTCCAGACTTTGCACAGGATTTGTCCTGGACAATTTACAGAGGATCAAGAAAAAAAGTACAAACCCCATATATATTTTCAAAATCTAGTTGTAGTTAGATTAATACGTGAATATGTATAAAAAGTGTGCTTTTCTATGTAAGAGTGAGTATGCATGGATTATGAAATAATTTGTTAATTGGTTGAGTACATATCCACTTCATTACCCAAAACCAATTTGTCCGCCCAAACCTATCCAAATAACACTACCAAGTGGCGCAAATACAACAAGAAAAGACAGGATCTTCCAAAGACCCACATCACAAAACAAAATTTAAAGATTGAAAACACCATACTGCTTACAACTGTTTGTCCCACAAATACCATTCATTTATCAACCTATTGGCAGCTAAATATACAGTGGTAACAAGGAAGTGATGATAACAAGTAAAGATAGCTTTAAACTCTTGGGAAGACAAGAAACCATGCCCATATTATGACCTGACCATCTGTGGGAAGTCATGAAGCCAGAATTAATCGCATCTTTCATTTGTCTTACAAATCTAGCAACATATATAAATCATCAATTCTTAAATTCAAAAACAGACCACAGTTGATATTAGACCTCATAGTTCGCTCAGCTCAATTAGTAAAATTATTCAGGCATTAATAAATATAAATATTTAACAGGCAGAACTTAAATGATTGATGATTATTCCAAAACGAATATTGTGCCTCGGCAAAAACCAAAAATATTTAGCAGAACAAAGTTTCTAAACTAAACCAAATGTTTAGTCCAGCAAAACAACTGTACACAACGCAATCCTTTTTCTTTTCAACAATTAAATCAAATGTTTATTTCCAGCTTTCTCCACTTACAAACCACCAATAACTACATAGCTTCAAGAGGATGGACAAAAGATGAGTTTCATATTCAGAAGTAGAGGAAAAACAGCCTGACCCACTTACCCATCAGCTGGGATATTTGTAGTAGTCAACTTCACAGGATGTAAAGGACTTGCCATTGTAACATAAAAGCTGTACACAAATAAACACATCAGAAATAGTCCCAAGAAGTTCATAAAATGCAAGATATATACCATAAGGAGAAGAAAAAAAAATAGATTATGCACACCATAACAACTTATTGCACAATGAGGGATGGGCATTTAATGAAATGAATTTTGACAAAAAGCAAATACTAAAACCAGATAAAAACTATAGAATGACAAAAAACGTCCTAAGGCTGCAGATACTATTCACTATGATATATCATGCTGCAGTTTAGGACAAGCAAAGTACAAGCAAGATTGAAAATTGTCAGAACTAAAACAGACGTCTTAAACAAATGCCTCAAGCCTAGTATTGCAAACAGTTCCGCTTCCACATCACCAATTCCAAAACCAATACCTTATCCGTTCCATTCAATAAATAACAAACCACATCATTATCTTGAATATCACTACCTCTCCTTCATCCATATCACATACCAACCTTAACAGTATCTTAAGTTAAATAGTAAAAAAAGTTCCAATTGTAAGTCAATACATGGTAAGTACTGAGTTTCCTGCTCCCAACCATTGTTTCCTAATATCTTGTAGTGAATCACACACATGACAGACATCAGATCAAACATCATTTTCATGCCTAAGGCATGTATAAATCAAACAATTTTACTATTTTGAGCATGTAGCCAACGTGAGTTGAGAGAAGCACACATCCATGCATCTTCAATTTACTATTTAAGCAAAGGCGGCAAGAGAAAAGGAGACAATGGTAATGACAACAGATCATACAAACATTTTTTTCATTTCAACAAAGCTTTGAACTAAGCCTCCACATATCATTTTCAGCGAACTGTGAATCAGAATTTGCCACCAAGAGTGATGTCATCCACTAAATCATCAGTCATTTTGCCCTTTCTACAGCCTCTAGTTTTGAAGCCCAACAGGTTGTTCTACATGCATGACAGCCTTAAAGCCATCACATAAACTTTAACTAACTGACAAAAAAGAACTTCTGCAATATATATATTGCACACCAATATTTTTGGCAATGTCCACTTAGGGCTGAGCAAATTCATTGACTCGCCGCCAACCGACCGATTTTCAACCGAGTTTCGATCGTAGCCGACCGTGACCGCCTAGATGATGGACGGAAGGCAGCATGATTTCTATTCCAAATTTTTCGGTGCGGTAGGCAGAAGAGGTTTTTCTAACCGAACCGACTTTGCCGACCAATTTTCCATTTTTTCACTTACCGACATTACCGACCACCATTACCAACCGATATTACCGACCACCATTCGGTGACAGAACAAAAAGTTGGCGAAATAAGTCGGTGAAATTTTTGACTTTACTGACATTGTCAATGCGAAATGCGAAAACACAATTTTTCTACCGAAACCGACATTGCCAACTCTCAGCCCTGTATCCACTATGATAGCCTAATTATTAGGCATTAATGGGTGTTTGGATGATATAAATCCTAAATGATTACCACATTTGGTTGCACTTAAGTAGAGGAAATCCAAATACCCAAGAGAATGTGGATTCCCTCCCAACTGTCTTTTGCTAGGAATGTGGACTCTCTTCTAGAGAGGTGGGAATCCCTAAATTCCCTTGGCTTTGGAAATGTTTTCTTTCTTTTAAATGACAAAAATGCCAATATTCCCTTGCTCATACATTTCTATTAATAAGGCATTAAACTGCCTCTAGTGAGCAGGCTACAACACAATCCCCAATCCTTACCAAAAAACAAAAAACTTTTTTTGATAAGAAAATGTAGGCAAGAAAAACAAAAAACTTTTTGATGCTACCCTTTGGTTTTCTTTTTTTTCTTTTCATTATTGGATATTGTTATGGTTATACAAAAAAAAGTTAGACTAAGTAGTAATTTTGTTGTGGTTATTTGTTTTTAATGCTACTTTTTGGGTTTGATTGTGACCATTTGTAAAATTTGTACACAAAAGTGAGAAACAATTTTATTCCAAAAAAAGGGGAAATGAACGTATAAATCTGCATACAAAAGTGAGCAACTATTTTATTTCACAAAAAAAATGAAAATGGCCAGGTTTTATTTGGTTATAGATGAAAAATAAAGAAAATAAATCAAATAGTATAAACAGTTTATATATTGAGAAATAAAAGAAAAACCACGATTTATATATAATTTTTCTTCCGTCATTTTTTGTTGAACTTCTATTTAATTTTGTATCAAACACCCTTATCCACTTAAAGAGAGAAACGTAAAGATATTTTGGAAAGAATAAACATTTCTTATAGGATGCTTAGGAGTAAATCAAACATTGGAATCTCATATTCCCGAAAATCCCGTCACATTCTTGATCATTCCCAATCGTGCATTTTGTCACATTCATATCCCGACTCCCATGCATCCTGGGAATGTGGATGGGGCATGTTAGATTCCGCGAACTAAACGCTAGGTAATTGTAACATCTGTTCCAAAGATTTGTGACCTCTTTGTAATAAACCTATTTCAACCAAGATACAAAGAGAGTTATTGCATCGGAAAATCCCCATTGTTTGATGTCCCATCCAGTTTTTATGACCACGCGAGAAAGTTGTTTTTGTTCAAACCAAAAAAAAAAACACCCTACACTCTGATTTTAAAAATGACTTGACAAGTTGATTGAACAATGAGAAGCATATAAAAAGTTCTACAGTCAAATGAGATGATCCTTTATACTCAATCTATAAGCTACACATATATCACAGCATTATTGTATATAAGTGATGCAAAACAATTTAAACTACATCTCATAAGTATACAACCAATACAGATGAGAAATTATAAATATTTATAGGAACAGATGAACTCAAGCATGCACATATATAAGTACATGAATTCCCAAAAACAATAATAAACATGAGTACTTAGCCCCCTTGATAGGTATGAGGTAACATGCCAACCATGCCCAGCAAAAAACATGAGATACATACGGGTCAGCACGATTGAGTCGACAGAGTTCACAATAGAACAAATCAGGAACTGGGGGATTGCCTTCCATAGGTTTCTCTGGAAGTATAACACAACCAATATGTTGCCACACATGGCATCTTGGATCCTCACACTGCCAATTAGAAAAGTAAAAAAGAGAGATAGCAAAAAGCATTGCCAATTAATTTAAGATCTTAGGAGGAATTGGGACCAATAAATCACTGTGAATGAGAATGCACATCCATAGAACTTAAACAAGCATCCAGAGAGAAGAAAAGGCATCAATTAATAAGTTTACCTGAAGCATTGACTCCGACTCCAAAGAACTCCCACAAAGACAGCGAACCTTTGTATCTGATTGAAAATGTTGTTCGTCAACTTCCCCTTTGACTTTCACATTACTACTATCGGAGACACCCTGTCCCTTTGATGCTAAATCAGGAGCCCCAGAGACCTGCATTTTTCTGGGAAACAAAAGATACATGCATGTCAAAGATTAGAAAGTGGAAAAAAACAGTTAAAGCATGCCATTTGAGCAGACAGAAGACATTATGAAGCACAAACTACAGTAAAGTTGACCGTATAAATAATACAAATCAAATAAGTAGGAAAACTGTGAGAATGTCGCACCATAAAAGTTTACAGAACTTAAAAAACAAGGTAAACCAAAATGAAGAGCACACCATCAGTAATACACCAATCAAATCATGAAAGAAAGATATAATATACAAAACACAAACCTATACGTGTCATCTACTAGTTTTGCCACTTGTTCCTTTCCAACAGCATTCTTCTTCGGCCACATTTTGGAAACTGATAAAAAAAATAACATTAACACTTACAATTCTTACCAAAGCTATCAAAATCAATTCACATTTAGAAATTATGGAACCCAAGTACAAAAAGGGTAAGGCGCCCCTAAGTATACGAGCAGTATACACGAGGCTCCAAACGAGCAAGAAACCCAATCGATACAGCAAGACCACCCACAAAACCACACACCCGACAAGCCCTCAAAACCAAAACCCACAATACAACATATTCAAAGGTATTCCTAAACATTACAAATAGAAACACGCAGGCATTCAACTCCCACCACCAAGAAGGAAAAATGGCACATCAGAACTAATTTATAACACTGGAACCAAAGAAGCAAGAAACAGGTGAGAAGCAAATTTAGGTGCACGAGCACAAAGAACTGATCATTAAGTCTCATTAAGATCCAGAAAGGAACGGAAAAAGGGGGTCATGAAAACGCATCTTGCGTCTACGCCAGCAATGGCAATAAATAAGTTTGTTCAAAGAATGAACAGAGATAACAACCTCTCTAGTCAAAAAACAAAAAATTTGACAAAATAAAAGTAAGCACTTAGGATCTTCTGAAAAATTGCAATGCCTCAATTACACTATCTTGCAAATAAGATTTGAATTCAATATATTGAGATTCTATGACACCAGAATCATGTCTTACAAGTTTCTAAGATGGTGAAAACAATCTAAATGGAAGCATAGGGCAAATAAGAGCCAACTAGAATGCCACAACCTACCCCAAAGAAAAAGGGTAGGGAGAAAGGGAGGGAGGGAGGCCGGGGGGGGGGGGGGGGGGGGAGGGGACAAGTAGGAAGAGAACATGCAATCTTAGAAATGCATTCCCTTCACTGGGCTTTACGATTGCTATTGTGTAACATTTTTCCACAACATCTGCAGTAACATTAGAAAGACTAATAAAAAACTTGAGAAAGAAAGCACATAACCATCAAATGAGTATAGTGGAAACAATTTCAAATTCATGAGGAAAACAATGGAAGAAGACTTTTACCTTGTTCATCAGAGAGAATGGCTAATATCCGCTCATAAAGATCCTACATGCAACAAATTATGGGCAAATCAAATTCTTTATTTCATCCAATTCAGAAATCTAGAAGAAATGAATTTTGAAGAAATCACTATAATACATGTGCTCGTAAATCGATAAGCAATGAATAGGCCAAATTTGGGCCGAGTTTTAGCCGATTATATCATCCCAGCAGAAAGCCAGCCAATTCATACCAAATTGAATACAAATTGGCAGAGAGTTCTACAGTACTGACAAAATTAATCAATCCAAGCTCATACTGACTGTGCAAAAACAGTATGGGAAGCAAAGAGAAAAGAGGCAGACATTTTGAACACAAGCATTATTTTTCAAGTAATTAAAAAAAATGCATAATATAGGTGCAAAAAGTGCTATTAAAAATCATAGACAGCTAGTAATGAAGATAGGAGCAACCCAAAGGGGTTGGCCCAAGTGGTGAAGGCCTTGGTCTTGAGGTATTGCTCCCTTCAAGGTCCAAGGTTCAACACCTCATGGGTGCAAACAATTTCTTAGGGCCACACCCCCTGGTGAAAAGCCAGGGACTTAACCAGTTCCGTGTAAGAAAACTTCCAAAAGTGCAGTGCACGGGACCGGGGTTAACTCTGCAGGAGTGAGTCCAAAGGGCCTTGCCTTGGAGAGGTTTCCCGACATAAAATAAATAAATAAATAAATAAATAAAAGAGTAATGAAGATAGGAGTAAAACCTTTCTAAATTATGACAAAATTTATAAACAAAAAGAAAGGAGAAAACAAAAGGAACAATGAAATCCTCAAAAAAGCACTTCATATAACAAGTATAAGCCACTGAGAGTGCAAGCAAGGTTAGATGAGGCCCAACGCTGGGGCAGCTTCATTTTTCACACAAGACAACCATGATTGCACCAAGTAACATGTTGCCAGTAGCAACAAAAGCAATAAATCTGCATCTCACCTGCTTCTTCCCCTGCTTTGAAAGACCTAATTGAGTAAGCACATCTTTGAGCTCTTTTATTCGAAAATATGATAATTTATCCTACAAGAGTAAACAGAAAGTTGTTATTGAAAACACTCCAAACAGAAAAATAGTTACCACCAATCTTAAAATAATCAATCCCAGGTTTACAGGTAATAGTGACCAAAAGAAATAATAAACTTTGAACAGAAAAACCAAACAGCACATGTTCTTTCCTTTCCAAATTTGAGGTTGTGTATGTTTAAAGCTAAGCGCAGTGAAATATAATAAATTCCTTAACCACAATAACCATATATTCTTCTTTCCAACACGGAAAGCATTTGCTTTGACTTGAAAGAAATAAATTTGCATTAAGAAAATAGATATTCTCTAATTAAAATTTCTCATTAAGGGTTCTAAGTTCATAGTTAGCATTTGCATATTTACAAGCGCAGCAAGACAGTGAGAAAGAGAGAAACAACAAAAAAAAAACATGTATATCACTTTATTCACTCAACACCATATCCTGAGACTTGCTCTGCTTGAAACAAGCATATGAAGTCAACATGTTACTCTTTCTATGGATGATTAAAAACACAGCTCAGACTTACACCAAAGGCGCAATCATATCCTACCCGCTATATTCCACAGAAGCATAACAAGCTCGATTAAAGGTCATACCTATGAGTAAAATTTTCACTTACTCAAATTTCTACAGTATTTGAATTTCCTCACTTTTAGTATCCAGCATCACAGACTTCCTACAAACTAACAATACTAACGAAAGTTGTCATGAGCAAGCAGGAATGAAGCCACTTGATTTTACAACAGCACCCAACATCATTTTTGGTGCTGCAATTAGAACACGCCATAACTGCTCTACATAGGCTGCTTTCACTACCAATAACAACAACACCGCGCGCATTAACCAATTGGCCAGATTCTTAATACTAAATTAAACCACACCACATAATTACACGACAATCCGTATAAGCTGCATGATTGCACATCATAACTACAAATTAACACAAAATAAACAAAGTATATTTTTAAAGTTCCAACTATATAGAGTGTAAAATTAAACAGAAATATACATAAAGTGGCTAAATACCTTGCAACTAGCTACCAAATCCATTTCGTTACCAAAAAAATTAAGCCCCAATCAGTACAAATCCTTAGCCAAAACCACGGATTATCAGCCAGCAAAGGAACAAAACCAGCGCATGGTTTCCCGAAAACAACAATCGATCTAATCAAAGAGCACAAAAATTAATCAAATTTCAGAACTAAACCACGGAATTACCAAACAGAAAACGAGAAACAAAGGCTCCAAATTCGGTGATGAAACCGAAAATCTAAATCCAAAATACGAGGAATCGATTGGAATCTTACGTGCTCGAA
Source organism: Corylus avellana (assembly GCF_965113065.1). Taxonomy (NCBI): domain Eukaryota; kingdom Viridiplantae; phylum Streptophyta; class Magnoliopsida; order Fagales; family Betulaceae; genus Corylus; species Corylus avellana. The sequence continues at coordinate 17,155,493 of NC_142497.1, forward strand.
GGGATTGAAGGCTGATGGTGACGAATAGGGTTTGGAAGCTCACGCCGACTCTCTCTTTTCCCTCTCGTCCCTGTTGTCCGCGTTTGCGTTCCTTTTTTGACCGAGACCCAAAGCCAGAGAACCCCTCCCCCATTAACAAAGTTCGGACCTATCGACGATTATCCAATCCGGTTTTTTGACGGGGACAGGTCCGGGTTGGGTTTCGGTGCGCTCACGTGTAAGATTCTGTCACACGCGCGCAATTATATATTTTTATTTAATACTCTTACTTTCTACGTGGGAATGTCTATAGTGCGGATCTTTTTCCTGAGTGACAAGGTTTTGTGCCACTGCGATATTGCCACGTCTGCAATCTGGAAATGCAGCATGGAAATCCGATGGATATCAGAGACTCGAATGGTCAGGCCAATCAGATTTCTCTAAATGCTACACCTATTGAATGACGTCACGAGTATTTCTCAGGAATCAAATCAAATTAATATTTCTCTGACCGAGTTTTCATTCCAAATTTGATAGGAAAAATTGTTTTCATTTAATCTATAAAAATGACACGTGTCATTTTTTTTTTTTTTTATGTGAAATACATAGTTTTTTAAATAACATATAAAAAATATATTTTTTTTTAATAATATTTTTTTAACTTTTGTTTTTGTAATTAAAAAAAATATATAATTCTCATATGTAAAAGACACATAAAATTTTTATAAATTAAGGTGAAGAAATTTATATGGACCGGTTAGAAAGAAAACTTCACTAGTTGATTGAAAACAAAAAAAGAGGTTCATGTTGGTATTGACGTGGCATGATCACAGAGGCCTAAAAAGTCCACATGAGGATCAAGTTAAAAAAAGAAGGAAAAAGCATGGCACTATAGCGAGTGGTTCTAATGAGACCGGGAAAGAGGGAGAATGCCAAAGCCAACGTAACAAGAAGCAAGAGCAAAATGCCCCCAACTTCTTTTTTTAATATATAAAAATTAGTTGGGAAGGCACTTGCTTGATTCTCCATCCTATGCTTAAGGGAATAACTTCAATTCGGTCAAGGCAAAAAGGGAGCGGGGGGGGGGGGGGGGGGGGTTTTGCTCACCACTCACAAGCTGACATCTCAACTTAGCACACAAACTCAAAATGTGAACAAAACACCATATTATTCCTCCCACATTGACCTGCCGCCCACCTCTGCTGACACCGCCGCCCGAAAACGTCACTTCCTCTTCCGCCCCTATAAGGGTAGCGTGTAGCCACCCCATATGGCCTGGGGTGGCCGCGCTAGCCACCCCGTGGCCTGGGGGTGACTGGCGCCGCCACCTCGTGGCTGGGGTTGCTCCCTGGCCACCCCAACTCCTCCCCTTTTGCTGCTCTCATATATGATTTGATGTTTTGTTTTCACTTTAATTTTTTGCATTTTTTCTTGTATTGATGACGTGTCATGTGTTGATTGATGGGCAACAAATCCATGATTTTTGCCAAGACTATATAGCAGCAGCTCTCTATGCTTAATATTAAAAGGGAAATCCTAGAATGCAATATATTTCTCATAATTTGCTCATATGAATCCTATGTGGTAATGAGCACACGGCCCATTTGGATTAGTTTATTATTTATTTAAAAAAAATTAAAATCAAAATCAAAATAGTAAAAACCTAATAAAAAAATTAAAAAAATACAAGGAATGACCGGCCACCCCACTTTTAGCATAGGGGTGGTTCGGCCTTCGTCACCCCCATGGCCCTTAGAGTGGTTCGGCCACCCTTATGCTAAAAGTTGGGTGGCCGGCCACCCCCCAAGCCACCCCTTGTATTTTTTAAATTTTTTTATTAGTTTTTTTCTATTTTGATTTTGATTTTAATTTTTTTTAAAAATAAATAATAAACTAATCTAAATGGGTGTGCTCATTGCCGCATAGGATTCATATGGGCAAATTGTGAGAAATATATTGCGTTCTAGCATTTTTCATATTAAAAATTTAATATTATATATAATAATATAGAGTTAATATCTAAATATTCTTGTACGAGCACATATTTAATTTTTTAAACAAATAACATGACAACGTAAGATTAGAAAAGTGAGTAAATATGAAATAAAAATTAGGTTAATCTAAATGGCACCCACATATTATCACTAGAAAAGCGAGTAATGCAGAGTCAAACTACATTACCAAGCAATTAACCATCATAATCTCTTTATTAAAGAAAGGGTTAAATATTAAAAACCTCTTTAGGGTTTGAACTCTTTGTTTTTTGCCTCCTAAATTTTCATTTCTATTACATGAGGTACTTGTGGTTTTCATAAAGACGAAAATTGTACCTCCGTTAAAATTCTGTCCAAAACTTAACGGAACGCCACGTCAACACCAATAACATTGTGCCACGTGTCATATAATTACTTTTTTGATTTTTTTTTTAAATTAAAAATTAAAAACTTTGGGGATGGCGGCCGGCCACCCCCATATAGCCGTTTTGGGGGTGGGGAGCCACCTATAAACCCCGTGTCTTTCTGTCAGTCTCAGTCCGTCTATATGTTCGACACAAGTGGAGCTTGAGCATAACAACAGCCGTTGGAAGGCGTGGTAGAGACCTAATCGGTCCTCTTTTGGTGGCCAACTTGTTGGCGTATCTTATCGTTCTTGGACTGGCCGGATGGTCCCTCGTATGCCCTCTCTCTCTCTTTAGTTACCTGGGTATCTCTCTGAGTGTTTCTCGATAATGTTTTTACAAATTTGGGTGGGAACCCATCAACAAGCTTTATGTTGATCTTCGCTTTGATGGCTGGTGTGGTGGGTGTTTGTTCTGTTCTTTCTAGGCTAGTGCATCTTCGGGCTTGGCGGAGTGATAGTTTGGCTGAGGCAAGCTCTTTAGCTGCCATCTCCGGCCGTGGAGGTGGTTCCCCACCCCTAAACTGGCCGGCCACTCCCAAATTTTTTTTTTCTTTTTTTGAAAAAATATAATTTTTTAATTTAAAAAAAAAATCAAAAAAGTAATTATATGACACATGGCACAATATGATTGGTGTTGACGTGACGTTTCGTTAAATTTTGGACAGAATTTTAACGGAGGTACCATTTTCGTCTTTATGAAAATCATGAGTACCTCATGTGATAGAAATGAAAACCTATGGGGGCAAAAAATAAAGAGTTCAAACCCTAAGGGGGTTTAGTATTTAACTCTTAAAGAAATGTCAATCCTTTAGAAATGTTATGTCATTTTAATTTGGGAAAATTACTTTTTACCCCCCTAAAGTTCGCAGCGATTTTCAATTCGAACACTAAAGTTTCAATTTTTGCAATCCACCCGTCCAAAGTTCCAAATTTTTGCAATTTAATCAATTGTATCTAAAACATCTCATATTGCCCATAATTTTTATTTTTTTATTTTTATAAAAAATTTTAAAAAAAATTTCGGGGTGGCTCTTTGGCCATCTGGTCATTTTTGCACCCCCAAATTTGTTTTTTTTTTTTAAAAAAAAAAAAATTAAAAAAAATAAAAATAAAAATCAAGGGCAATATGGGAATTTGGGAAAAATATTGGTCGAATTGAAAAAAAAACTGGAACTTTGTGGGGGTGGATTGCAAAAATTAAACTTTGATGTTCGAATTGAAAAACGCTGTCAACTTTATGGGGTAAACTGTAATTTCCCTTTTAATTTTTAATGTAATCATGTTTTGTTCTGTTTCTATGTAGTAGAGTCCTTTTTGTGTTATGTTTCTATTATTTAATGAGTTGGCTATACATGGTGATGTAAGTGTAGTTATTTAAATAGATGAATGAAAAGTTATAATTTTGATACCTTTGTTTCAAATGTGACTTCTCTTTGTGATGTATGATTCCACTTCTCTTTGGTAGTGAGACTCTACCAAAAAAAAAAAAAAAAAAAAATCTCATTGTTGGCTAGTAAGACCATATTCAACATGGAATCTATCCTTATTTTCTATTGGAAGAATGCTACACTTACTCTCATCTTTACACACTTATTCTACACACATAGGTGGCTTTTGAAATCACCATTGGATTTGAGATAGATCTTCATTGGATTTTGATCCAATTGTGGTTTTAAAAGCCACCTATAAATGTTGAAAAATTATGTAAAGAAGTGGGAATAAGTATAACATTATTCTTTATACTGGCATTTATTTTATTTTATGTTGTTCGGCATTCGTCCTATGTCAACAAGAATATGTTTTTGTTTTTAATCTACTTGGAACAACTCGAGTGTATTAGCTAAAAGGAAATACTAACTAACTTTAGCTAATATTGCCCCTTTTCACCTTGACCAGAGTAGCTACAAATTAGCCAAAATACATTTATTGTTGTGGTGAAGAGCAATTTGTTGCTACTCACTATAGCACACTAGAGGAATTAAATATTGATTGCAACGGTTGCTTTTTCTTTGTTTATTGTTTCCATATTCTCATCCTTTTCACCCAAACCATTTCTTCTTTCTTCGAAACATATCTCTCAACAACATTTATTTCTCCTCCTTCACCCAAATCATTTATTTCTTATCGTTCATCCAAATCTTCTTTCTCCTCTTTTACATTTCTTTCTTTCTCAGTCCCTCTTCATCTTTGTCTCGAAAACCCTCCTATCTCTCTCTCACTTGCTCATTGTTAAAGGTTGCCACAATTCTTCTCCCTCACTCGCCAATTGAAGGTAGTATTTGAGATTCATGAGACTATGGTTCTTCTTATTCTTAATCGGTTTTTATGACTTCAATGGTTCTTTGATTTGGGTTATAGAGTTTTGAAATTCATTATCAATTGTTTGAGACACCATTTTTTTGTTTTGATTGTTTGACGTACACCCTCTTTTATTGTTTGTAGTTTTGAAATTCATATACGAGACTGAATTTATCCTCCACATGCATGAGTTGGTGAAACCGGTTCCATGCGAGCACATTAAATGATCTTGACCATTTATTTTGATCTTTATTTTCTCATTCAATGCAGAACATTGGATTAGTGAACTCATGGTGTCATGTGGATAGGGGTGTAAACGAGCCGTGCTTAAAGACGAGCTAAAAAATTGCAGCTCGAGCTTGGCTTGCAAATTAAATGAGCCAAACCAGCTCCGCTCGAATCTAAGCTTGTATAAATTTTAAACTTTAAATAAACTAAAATGGTTAAAAAGCCAACTAGCTTGCACCAAGTTGAATATTAGCTTGTAGCTAACACCATACAGCAAAGGCGCACTCCTACACTTATTTCTCAAAGGAAGGATATCCATCATTTTTATGGATAATAAATGTTGAGTGTTTGCTTTACCTGAGCAATGTGGGACAACTAGTTTTGCGGGAAAACGGTTTTACCGGTTAGAGTTATGTAAGAGAAGCTCAAATGTGTCGTTTCCTTTGTTCTCCTTGTACTATTTACTTTCTTTTCTCATTTTTATTTTTTTCTTTTCCTTAGCTTCTTGTAGTGATTTGAGCTTGTGCTGCAATCTTTCGAAACATAGAAGAATTTTTTTCTTCGTTGTTTCCTGTCAAGGGTGGGGCGGCTTAGTGTTTGCTTTTTATTTATTTGTTGTCTTAATTCATTGTTATGCATTTGGTTTCTTAATGGTTGTTCAAATAATTATTTTTAGAATAAATGTAGTACCATTAACATCTTGACCTGCTTAGTGCATGACATTTGTTTTTATTATTATTATTATTATTATTATTATTATTATTATTATTTATTCTCACCATTAGTCACAAAATGGTATAACTTGATCAAGTAATTTTATTTTTATTCTTGAATAAATGAATTTTTTTCACATTAGAAATCACATGAGCAGCTATACACGTTGGGACACATTTCCTCTTTCTCAATGTAAATACACTGAATTGAGCAATTATACATCATTTTTAAAAACCATCCCCATTTAATATTAAAAATCACATTAAACTTGGTTTTCATCATGTGGCATAGGATTAAATTTTTTATTTAAAAAAATATATAAATCATTAGAATAAGGATTCTAATTATTCTTTTCATCAACCCATCCACTTTAACTATTCAATGTAAATATAACAAATTAATTATTGTTACTTTATACAAATCAAATATACTACAAGTTATCCTTATAATTAATTATTTGTTACTTAGTTTATTTAACTATATATATACACACACACTTATACGAGCTTATACGAGGTTGTTTTGTTTAATATTCAAGCCAGAATTTGTGTTCACGAAACGTTTTATTTAATAATTAAGTCGAGCACGAGTTGAACTTATATGAGTTGATCCCGAATGAATGAGCGGCTTGCTCGCTTAACACCCCCACTAATATGCCTATATTTATGTTGCTCATAAATTTTAATTCCAAATCTTGTTCCTTTAGCAAAGAGGTCTATAGGTTATTGTTCACAAAATAAATCAGTTTAGGGAACTACTGGACAAATATATCTTGTTGTGAAGAGTAATTCTAGAAGTCATTCTTGTGTCACTCAGCAAATGAAGTGACTTTTAAAATCACTATTTAATCAAAATTTAATAGTGATCAATCATAAGTCTAATGGTGATTTTAAGAGCCACATCAATCTTGTAGTGACACAAGATGGACATAAGAGATACTTATAACATTACTCTATTGTGAAGGGCGTGCAAACATGTATTTTTTTGTGTTTTACTTGTTCATTTGATTTTATTGCAAATGGGAATCTATGTAACAAAGATACATCAAATGACAAATGACATATTGAAATATCCAAGTTTTATTCCTTTGTTTGCTCACTCATATTCTTTTATAAATCAATTTGATATCTATTCTTGTTGTAGATATCATTCTCGCTCAGATTCTTGTTGTAGATACCATGGGTTCTTGTTGTAGTTAAGAAATCATACTCACTCAAATTCTTTTTTCTTCCCTTTTGTTTGCTCATTCAAAGGCGATCTATTTGATTCTTTTATAAATCAATTTGATATATTATCTTTTTTGTCTTCTTAAGTTTTCTTGAAATGGATTCTCTAGAGCAAGGAAATACATACTTTGGCAACCTCTTAAATCAAGATTATAATGAATCAATGGGATCTCCAAATCCAAATGTTCAAATGTATAAACCACAAGTTGAGATTGGACCTAGTGTTAAGAAACCACAATGAGGGAACTTCCGCATTGAAGAAAATATTCATCTTGTAGAATTGTGGATAAATATTGGTACGGATTCGATGCATGTAAACAAGGAATCAAAGAAGGCATATTGATTGAGAATTTGTAGGAATCGAGGCCAATCCTAACAAGTTAAAAGCATTGCTAGATATGCATGTGCCTCAGAACATAAAGCAGTTGCAACAACTCACCGGAAGAATTGCGGCCCTCTCTCGGTCAACAGATAAATGCCTGCCATTCTTTAAGATTCTAAGCAATGCCTTTGCCTTGAGCGAGGAATGTGAAAAAGCTATCAATTAGCTGAAACAGTACCTGGGAGGCCCACTGTTGTTAGGTAGAGCAACCAAGGTAGAAATACTCTTCATCCATTTTGGCAATATCCCCCTCGGCCATGAGCTCAGCTTTAATACAAGAAGACTAGGGAATCCAAAAACTGGTATTCTTCACCAATATGGCTCTTCATGGAACAAACGAGAGATATTTTCAGATAAAGAAGCTGGCTTTTGCCTTGATAGGATCAGCACCGAGGTTGAGGCCATACTTCCAAACTGTAAAATCAGAGAATTTAATATTTTTCACCTTGCTATAATCTAGCATAGGCTGATGATATTTATAATCTGAAGTTTTACAATTCAAATATACAAACTCTCTTTGAAATAATGTAATCTATCTAAACAGTTTCAAATATGTAATTTATCATAATCTAAATTATAGCTTGTTATTTTGAGTCTATTGGGTTAAGGCTGGAGATTATCTTTTGAGAGTATTTATCCTTTACACTCCCCCTCAAGCTCAATGGAGGTGTAACAACTCTGAGCTTGCCTCGTAGATTTGAAAACCGAATTGAGGATAAGGGCTTGGTGAAGATATTTACGACTTGGTCTTTGGATGAGATAAACCGAATGTCCAGAGATTTTGAAGCTACCATATCCCTAACAAAATGAAAGTTGATCGCCACATGTTTGGTTCGAGCATGAAAAACCGGATTTGATGAGAGATACTTGGCGCCTATGTTGTCACACCACAAGACTGGAGGTTAGGAGATAGGGATCCCCAGTTCACATAAAAGGGATTTTAACCATGATAATTCAGATGCTGTGTTTGCTAGTGCCTTGTATTCAGCTTCAGTACTTGATCGAGCCACCGTTGCTTGCTTTTTACAACTCCATGAAACAAGATTTTTTCCTAGAAAAACACAGTGCCCCCTGTAGACTGACAGTCATCTTGACACCCAGCCCAGTCAACATCAGTAAATGCTTGCAATTTATTGGATGTGGATTGCTGGATTTTTAAACCAACATGAATGGTTTTCTTTAAATATCTCAGTAACCTTTTTGTAGCCTGCCAGTAAGGTGGTAAAGGTTTGTGCATGAACTATGACAATCTGTTCACTGTAAAGGTTATGTCGGGTCGAGTAATAGACAGATATTGTAGAGCACTAATCGTACTTTGGTACAAGGTGAGATTCGAAAATACCTCACCATCAAATGTAGATAAAATAACTAAAGTAGACATTGGAGTGCAAACAGGTTTTGCATAAGCCATTTTTGTTCTCTGTAAAATGTCGAGTATATAACGATGCTGAGAGAGATGAGTACATACCATCTTGTGGCCGTGACACTTCTATCTCAAGAAAAAAATTTAACTCACCCAAATCCTTAACTGCAAACTCAGAGGTATGAAGTAAATTATCAATTTCTGATGCAACTGAGCTAGTGATAATTATGTCGTCAACATATATAAGAACATATATAGTACAAACAATAGATTTATATTTGAACAGATAGGTGCCTGATTTTGAAGCTCTAAAACCAACTCTAGTAATTTATTGCTCAATCTAGAGAACCAGGCCTGTGGTGCATGTTTAAGGCCATAGAGGGCTTTCTTAAGGCGACAAACATGGTTGGAAAACCGAGGATGGGCATAACCAGGGGGTTATGACATGTAAACTTCCTCAGACAAATTACCATGTAAAAAAGCATTTTGAATATCAATTTGCCTAAATGACCAGCCAAATGAAATTGCAATAGATAATATCAAACGTACCATTGTTGGTTTAATTACTGGGCTGTAGGTCTCTAAGTAGTCGATTTCAGCTTGTTGGTGGAAGTCTTTTGCCACTAATTGGGCTTTGTAACAATCAATTGAACCATCTGCCTTACTTTTTATACAAAACACCCATTTACAACCAACTAAATTCTTTGTTGTGGAAATAGGAGCTAAACACCAAATATTATTTTGTAAGAGTGCATCAAACTTAGAATTCATGGCCGTTCTCCAGTGAGGGTCCGTAGATGCCTGAGTGTAACATGTGGATTTTGTAACATTTAGAGCACTGTCAGCCATGAGAGCATGTTGAGAGGAGTATTTTGTGGATCCATAAGGAAAAAGCTTGGGTTTGGTGATATTATTTTTTGCTCGTGTGAGCATGGAATGGGTATTGATGGGTATAGGTGATTCGGATGCAATAGAGGTTGAAGTTGGTAAACTATTTTCTGGATGGGTTTCAGCTGTGGGAGAAGGAGACGGTGATGTGGAAAGGTTGGGCTGGTGAGCAGGAGACACGGCCACAAGGATGAAGTCATGGGTTGTACATTGTGTGAGGATGAGGTGTGTAGGTTTGTATGTGTGGTTAGCAACACGTTAACATGTGTGAGACATGTGGTTTGATGGATAGGAGATATGTTTTGGCTTTCATGTGAAGGTGTCGTGGGAGAGAGGGTCTATTGGGCTGTAGGTATAATCATCTGAGTGTGATTTTCTGAGGATTGAGTCACAGGTTGGGGGGATAAAATGGAATTTTAGTTGGGATGTATTTCTGGCAGGATATGCATGGGTTGGGGAATTACATTTGAGTTTTGTTGGATAATAGGATGGGGTGTTGGGTAGATATGGGTGTTATCTGGAGGATTTTGTGTTTCATTGGGTAAAGGAGTTTGGAGAGGAAATACGGTTTCTTCGAAAACAACATCTCTGGAAATGTAGAGACAACCAGTTTTGAGATTGAGACACTGATAACCCTTATGACGTATACCATAACCCAAAAAAATACAATAGATAGACCGAGGTTGTAATTTATGAGAATTATATGGACGAAGATTTGACCAACAAGCACACCTAAATATTCGTAAAAGTGTGTAATCCGGAGAATTTTTGAATAAAATTTCATTGAGAGATGAATTTTTCGAAAGAGGTGTGGGCATGCGATTTATGTGATAACATGCAATTTGAAAGGCTTGTTCCCAATATTCGAATGGAATATGGGCATGAGAGAGTAGGGCTAAGCCTGTTTCAACTATGTGTTGATGTTTGCGCTCCACAATACCATTTTATTGGTGTGTGTGTGTGGGCAAGAGAGATGATGAGTGATACCCAATTTTGTTAGAATTTTATTGGGAGCGGTATTCGCTTCCCAATCATATTGAATGATTTTTATTTTTGAATTAAAAAATAGTTCAACATATTTTTGAGATTGCAGAAAAATAGAACAAACATCACTTTTGTGAGAGATTGGAAATAACCACGTATAACAACTATAGGCATTTAAAAAAGAAACATAAAATTTATTGCCATTTGTGAAAAACATAGGAGTTGGTCCCCAAACATCAGTGTATATCAACTCAAGAGGATGATTAGCACATGTTGAGGATAAGGAAAAAGGAAGCTGTTTGCTTTATGACATGTGACAAGCCGAGCATGTTAAAAGCTGATTATTTGAAGAAACTGGTAAATTAAATCTAGACAAAACATTAAAACAAATGCAGAAAGCTGGATGTACAAGTTGTGCGTGCCAATTTTAAGAAGACGTGCGTTCCCCAATATGAGCAGATGTAGTTTTGGGCGACACAGAAGATGAATAAGACGGGTTGGTGGACGGAGTGACACATGAAGGTGGATGACTAGGAGAGACCTTGACTAGGAGCTTGTATAGCTCACGATCATTCAGGCCTTGATGTGGTATTTTTGTGACCAAAAATATCAATTATAAAATTACCACTCGCAATATGACGAATCCCGTAGGATATGGCTATATTGAGGGTTTCGAACCTCAAGGACAGAATTAGTTTTGTTATCAAAATTCAAAAGATTAAAATTAACTTAATTAAAAAGAGATTTGATTTGTTTGTGTCAATTCAAAGTGCTTGAAATCAACGAAAAGAAAGAGAGTAAATAAATGGGAGAAAGAGGAGTAGGGTATTGACTTCACCGCTATCCGCACATCAATGATTAACCATATCTAATTCTAGAAATTCATTCTATGCATGTTCTAATTCAAACAAGAAAAAACATTATTGAAGAATAAAAATAATTCATCTTTGGTTGGCATGGATCGTCCGCCTAACCACTAAGATGCGGTATGACCCGTCTTCCCTAAGTATGAATTATTTAATTCTTTAATAAGTTTCATACAATCAATGGAATAGCATAACCCATCTATGGTTGGCATGGATCGTCTACCTAAATTACACTAAACTAGGGTGTAGTACGATTCGTCTTTCCTAGGTATGGTCTATCTAAACCTATTGATTGCATGTCAATTAAAAACCATTGCATAACCATCATTCCTATGATCACAGAAAATAAGAAGGACTTGAGTTCAATAACAGTAAAATACTTTCTAAGACAAGATAAGAAGTTTACTAGTATTGATTTGAAAATTAAGAACAATTGCATTTAATATTAAGAACAGAAATCAATTGTAGCAATTCTCAGAGTTATACAATCAACATGCGTAAATTGAAAAACTAGAAATTAAACACAATCAAACCATTGTGCTTGGAAAGGGTTACATCAATACTCCACAAGTGTTTTAGCCGCTCATGATCTTCTAAGCTCCAAATTCTGAATTTTTAGCTCTAGGAAGCGGTGTGTCCTGTTTACAAGTGAAAATGCCTATTTATAGGGACTAGGAAAACCTTGGAAGCCCTAGAAACCCTAAAAAAATTGTAGGTTAGTCTCCCAGTCCAAGTGGGAGACTGAAAACCTAGTTCCAAGTTGTCAAAATGCGTGTCCGCGCATTCTGGGGCTGTGTGCGCTTGGTCCTATGAATGTTCGCTCGAGCGCCAATGCGCTCGAGCTTAGCTGATGTGCGTCCGAGTGTAGGTGTGCGCTTGATCCTGGGCTGCATTTCAGGTGCAGCTGCGCTCGATCCTAAGTCCAGAATGCCTCTAGCTTTTGCCTTTTAAGCCCAATTTTCAATGGTTTGCCAAATAAAACCTGAAACACAAACAAAACAAAAATAAAACAAATATCAATGCTAAGGAATTAACATATGCAAATTAAGGGGTTTGAATGTGCAACATTCAGCACTTATCAAGCCTTGAAGTAGAATTTTCCCCGACCCCTGTTCCTTCACAAAAATATTTCAAGTATGAAACTCAATGAAAGTATTGGTTTTAAGAGTGAATTTATGAACAAACAGTAAATTTTTTGTGATGGAAGGAACATGTAAAACATTGTGCAATAGGAAAGAGGCATTAGGAGAAGATAGAAGGGTGTCACCCGTGTTTAGAATGGTTAAACCAATACCGTTACCCATATGGACTAGGTCAGATCCAATGTAGTTGATGGAGCGGGGGTTGAGATTGTAGAAATCGGATGTAAGGTGGTGTGTGGTGCCGGAATGGAGGTACCAGTTTTGATCTAGGCTGCCTGATGGAGCAGAGAAGTTGGCTTGCATGAAGGGATGAGGCTCTCAAGTAGTGGTATGCTCTTCATAGCGTTGGTAGCAATCGATTGCAACATGACCCAAACGATTACAGGTCTAGCAAAGAGGACTTGTAGAAGAGGATCCACGGTTGTAAGAGCCACGGCCAGTTGGGAAGGAGCCACGGCCATAGCCACGATAGCCTCCACGGTTGAAGGAGGAGCCACGACCGGAATTGTAATAGCCTCCACGATTGCTACAACCACCCCGGTGAGGTGGATTTTGGGAGGCAAGATGCACGGCTACATCTGAGACATCCATGGCTGGTTGAGTTTGTTCAAGATACAGCTCATGGGCCAATAGGTGAGCATAAATTTCTTTAATGGAGAGGATGTCAGCTCTTGTTATAACAAAGGTGACAAAAGGGGTGTATTCTGAACCAAGTCTTGCAAGGAGAAACAGTTGTTTCTCAAGATCACTGAGAGGTTTATTGACGGTTGCAAGGGCATCGATGAGAGTCTGAAACTTGTGGAAATAATCAACGATGGATAGGTTGGCTTTCTTCAAAGTGGCTAACTGAAAGTGCACGTTTAAAATACGTGCTTTGGATTGAGACGCAAAGAGGGTCTCTACTTTGGTCCAAGCTTGGTTGGACGTTTTGCAGCTTGCTACATAAGATATCATCCTTTCCGATATGGCGGAGGTGAGGAAACCGAGGATGATTTGATCTTGCATCTCCCAGTGGAGATAGGCCAGATTCATCGTAGTGGAGGAAATGTGCTCCTTCACGGTGGTGATGGAGGGCGGTGGGCATGGAATAGATCCATCAACATACCCAAAAAGATTACCCCCTTTGAGATGTGGAATGACTTGGGGCAACCATGTAGGGTAATTGTCTTGAGTGCGTTTGTTGAGGTTGAAGTTGGAGAAGGTAACAATTTGAGGAAAAGTGGGTTCGGCTGCCATTGATGAGTAGCAAGTATATAATGTGCGGGGAGAAAAAAAATATATACGTAGTAAAAAAAAAAAATTGCGGAAGGAGAGTAATTGACTTTAGTCTTTTGGTTGCTCTGATACCATGTAAAATCAGAGAATTTAATATTTTTCACCTTGCTATAGTCTAGCATAGGCTGATGATATTTATAATCTGAAACTTTACAATTCAAATATACAAACTCTCTTTAAGATAATGTAATCTATCTAAATAGTTTCAAATATGTAATTTATCCTAATTTAAATTATAGCTTGTTATCTTGAGTCTATTGGGATAACGCTGGAGATTATCTTGTGAGAGTGTTTATCTTTTACACAAGCACATACTGTTAGAATTCTTACTGAGTATCCATTGAAGAAAGTTCTGTAGAAGCTAGACATATCAGGTGTAGCGCCCTTTGTGGCGGAGCCACATGTAGGCCAGTGGTGGCCGTGGCCCCACGAACTGTTGAAAAATTTCTATCGTACTTTGATTTGTAAGAAAATGTTTGAACTCCATGGGTTAATGGCCCTACAGGCTGCATGTCTTGTTTTTGCCTTTTAAGACTTTTAGTGAGAGCCCCACTTGGGTTTCTTTTTTACTCTACCTCTAGGCTTTACTCGTAAGTTTTTTAAATCACTAATAGGATACAGACAAGCATGTAAATAATCTCTATGAAAATCTCTTTTGTGTAGGCACATCAGCCCTACTAAAAAGGTATGACTGTATGAGAATCTCTGTAAATAATGTCTGTGAAAATCTCTCGTGTGTAGACATGCACTAGTGTTTTTTCTTTTTAATATAATTTTCTCTAATAGTCTTAAATGAAATCTAAGAACTTGCTAGTTGCAGCCTTCCAGCTGTCTTTTAGGCTTTTAAGGCATGGATTTACTCATTTACATGTAGATGTTATATTACAAAATATGTAGAAAATGTGTGTGAGTGTTTTTTTTTTTTTTTTTTTTTTTTAGAAAAAAAAAAAGAAGTTGAGAGAGAACTTGCAGATTTATAAGGCAAAAAGGTGTATTATCCTATTAATTTTTTATTATGAGAGTAAAAACTTAATTTGAGATTTTAGTTGAAGTATTGTCAATCTTATGTGCTTAATAATTTCAAGATTTAGTAAAGACATACCATTTTATTAATAGATTTATTTATTTTATTTTGACTTTTCCAATATCTACAACTACTTCCGAATGAGTATTTTCAATAATAAAAGTTGTTAAAATAAGACTTCGCAATAAAATAGATGATGAATTTCTTGCAAATAATTTAGTTATCTATTTTGATAGAGAAATTGCACAGTGCTTTAATTCAGGTTCGATATTTTATGACTTTGTTTCTTTAAAAGAGCGTATACTACAATTTTAACTTTATTTATTTCAATCGTTTTGCACTAGTGCTAACAAATTAAGTTGTTAATATATAAATTTAGCATATATTTATGAACTTTTATAGATATAATTTTTGTGATACACATATTGTATCATAAATTACTTAATTTCTTTTGCTCCGCCACTGAGTGCCTCGACTTTCTAAGCCAAGCAAAAAGGAGTGTCAGAAAAAGCGGTGGTGCATATTTAGCTTATGTGATGGCTAAGCTGGAGAGTGAATTGAAGTTGGAGAATATTCTGGTGGTGTGTTTACAAAAGTTTATTTAGGATTACCACATGGTCGAGAAATTGAGTTCACTATTGATTTAGTGTCAAGAACTCAACCAATTTACAAAGCTCCATAACATATGGCACCGACAGAGTTAAAAAAAATTAAAGGAACAACTGTAGGAGCTGTTAGACTGGGGTTTCATTCGTTTGAGCATGTCACCATGAGGAACACTTGTGTTGTTTGTAAAGAAGAAGGATGGATTGATGCGGCTGTGCATAGATTTTCGAGAATTAAATCGTGTGACTAGCAGGAATAAGTACCCTCTGCCCAAGATCGATGATCTGCTTGATCAATTAAAGGAAGCTTTGGTTTTCTTAAAGATAAGTTTTCTTTTCTTTTATTTTTCTTTTTTTGAGGAAAGAAATAATTCATTGATTAATTCAAGCCTTGCTCAGTACGTACAAGTTCCTGAATACTATAAGGAAAATCATCCTGCCATAACACATCTTGGCCTAAAGAAAGAGCTAGCTTCGCAAGGTTATGGGCCACTCCATTTCCTGCACGGTATACATGATTAACCCTCCACTCCATGTAGTGCCCCAACAATTGCTTGGCATCTTGGATCAAATGGCCGTAACTCCCCATCCATGGTCCATCCCGCTTGAGGATATTAATTATTTCCAGGGCGTCCCCCTTTAGTACAACACATCTCAATCCCAACCATTGCGAAAGTTCTACTGCTTGCCATGCTGCTAGAGCCTCAGCAATTCCAGGGTCGGTGACATGCTCCTTAGTTGCACACGTTGAAACCAGCAGAACACCCTCATGGTTCCTCATTGCTATTCCAATCCCCATTTGTCTCCTTGACCCATCGAGAGAGGCATCCTAGTTGAGTTTGTAGAAACCTTTGGGTGGTTTTTGCCACGTACTATTTCCCTCAGCTTTTCGTGTGATCAACCCTTTACATCTCCCCATCTCTACCCTATCAAAAGCCGCAATTTGCTCCTTGGCTTGCCATATCACCTTTGCTGGAGTTGACAACTGTCCTCCAAAGACAACATCGTTCCTTCTTAGCCACAATAGCTGGGCTACACAAGCAAAGAGTTGCATTTCTTCTAGGTCCAGTTTTAAGATGAGTTTTTAAGTCATGTTTTCATCTCTTTAGCAATACACGCGTGTTTGATTAGCCAAAATCATATACCGTCATTCATTTATTAGAAATATATACATTGAATAAGTACTTTATATTGTTCAATTTTTTATTGCATTTTTTTTCATGTTTAAAGGTAGATGATCAATGTGACCTACCAAAATGACTAACCAATATGAATTCAATAGTGAATGTCGTAGGATTTGAGAGCAGTGTAAATGTAGAATAGTAAATGCAATAGGATTTGATGTGCATAATAATGCATAACATAATCATTTAAAAATGTGTGAAATGCTAACGATGCTATTGACTTTGAATATGAACAAAATCAATGAAACTCCTCACGTACAAATTTTTCACGAGCAAATTACATTTAAAGGCATATCAACATTAGAGAATCATACTCTTTCTCAACAACAATCCGACCTTATCGAACACTTGTGGCAATTGCATCATCAATCTTAATAATTAGGGTTACATACTTTTTTGGCCCCTCAGTTTCATTTTATATCACAAATAGTACCTCGATAATGGCTAAAAACGGAGATGGTACATTCGTCTAAATTTCATCCAAAAATTGACAGAAATCTACATCAACACCCCTAAAAAATTGACACGTGTACATATACCTAATTAAAAATAAAAAATAAAACTTTTTAAAATTAAAATTATTAAAAACATTAAAAAAAGAAACTTTGAAAATTGGTGGTTGGAGCCACCCCTGGCCAGTTGGGGGTGGCTGAACCACCCCCAACTTACAAAATGGTGGCAACCAAAACCACCCCCAAGGCTGTTGGGGGTGGCTCTGCCACCCCGGTTTGGCCTGGGGTGGTTTCGACACCCAAACAAGGTGGTTTGGACACCCCAGACCAGGTGGTTCTGCCACCTCAAAAGGCCAATAAAAAATATATATATTTTTAGAGGTGGTCTTTGGGTAGGGCTGGCAAAACGGGTAATCGGGTAGACCCGATTAGGACCTGTTAAGACCAGCGACCCGATTACCCGAAACACGAACATGACCCGTTTAGCTAAACGGGTTAGCGGGTCTGACACGATTATAACACGAAAAATATCTGGGTAACCCGACACGACCCGCTTAACCCGTTTAGCATAACCGGGTCATATCGGGTAGACACGACACGACCCGACACGACCCGTTTAAAAAAAAACCTTAATCAAAATTGGAAAAAATAATTTAATAAAGGGATCTCTTAGGCCAAAGAACTAGTCAAATTTATCCTAACCATCTAAGAAGAATAAGAATTTTTAAAAGAGAATGTTTTAATATATAAATAATGATTTAAAAGATAATGTTTTAATATATAGACCCACATAGAAAAAGTAACGGAAAAACAAGGAATAGGCCAGTGAAGTGAAAACTGTGAAGTCGTGAAGTGAAGAGTGAAATGAAGCCGTGAGTGAGTCAGTAAGTGTTAGGGTTAACTTAGTTAGAACTTAGACATAGGTTTTTTTATAAAAAAAAAAAAAATAAAAAAAAAAAATAATAATAATAATTAAATGGGTCTAGCGGGTCACGGGTGACCCGCCAGACCCGGTTGGCCTGACTGACTCGCCAGACCCATTTATTAAACGTGTCTGGCGGGTCGACCCGCCAGACACGAATTTAATCGTGTCTTAATCGGGTAGACCCGATTAAGACCCGAACACGATAAGCCCAAACCCAATACCTGTTAACTTCGTGTCGTGTTCGTGTCGGGTTCGCGGGTCGTGTCAAAATTGCCAGCCCTATCTTTGGGGGTGGTCGAAACCACCCCAGGCCAAATGGGGTGGCCGCGCCACCCCACCCCCAACAACCTTGGGGGGGTGGTTGAAAGGTGGTTGAAACCACCCCCGTTGTGCAAGTCGGGGGGTGGCCAAATGTAACGCCCCCAAATTTGGCATTGACCTGTCCGGTATGGTTACTGGCAATTACTCCAATATAATTAACTGGTAGCTAACTCGGGAACCACCCCTCTAAGTATAATTAAAGTTAATGCATAGGAATGTGAAATATATCTGAGAAATCTAGTAATCATAAAGGAAGCATACATTATCCTTGAAACACAGACACATAGCAACTAATAGAAATACAAATAACCTGATCAAACCCGGCGTCAGCATGAAGATCTTTGTTGTCTAAGTAGGTCTGTACTGGCAACCTCGCACCCTTCTCTCCCTAGGAAGAGGTTTCCTACATAATGTAATAATGGCGTAAGTATGAAGACTTCAAAAGTAAACCTCACAGTTGGGTACGACATGAGCTAATTATTATTGAGTGTAAATAAACATATAGTTTAACAAAGATTTGAAAGATGTGTTAACTCTGTTAATACATCATAAAAATATCATTTTATAGGGAATAAGAGGTGTACTTCCAGTGGCAATCGCCTAAGATTTTTAATGCAGAAAACTAATATTTTATTAGGTCATAACTATCATATATGGTTTACTCAAGATATTACCCCTTCTCAGCAAGGTTGGCACTGTCCCGAAGGACCTGTAATACAATACCGGTGTCCCGACCATTTTATGCTACCATTCATAACAGTAGCAGCTCGACCGAATCTAACCTCGGATGCTCCACGCTACTAATGATGTACATCCTGTAGTGACTGCCAACTAAGGTTGCGCTGGCCACGAAATAACTATTGGATCCATGTCCCATATATCACATCCACACACACATTGACCAAATAATCAAGTTCATATAGTAAGCCAATGGCCATTATACCGCATGTCGTGGTGTACCATGTTATACGATGAATTTTATCAATCAGTTATTAAGACAGTAACCAAGTTATGCAAAAACAGGCATGCTCATATCGTACGCGTGCTCAGTCAGCTAACATATCGCACGTTTTTAAGGAAAATTGTAACGCCTCCAAATATGACATTGACCAGTCTGGTAGGGTTACTGGTAATTACCCTAATATAGCTAACTGGTAACTAACTAGGAAACCGCCCCTCTAAGCTAGTTCAGAGTTAATGCATAGGAAGATAAGGTAAATCTGAAAAATCGAATAGCCATAAAGAAGCATATATTATCTTCGCAACATTGACACAGAGCAACTAATAAAAATAATAACCTCATCAAGCCTGATAACATAAAGATCTCTGGTCTTAAGTAAATTCGTAGTGGAAACCTTGCTACTCTTCTCTTTCTAGAAATAGGTTTCCTACAAGATGTAATAACCGCATAAGTCTAATGACTTAGTAAATAAACCTCACGAATAAGTATGACATGAGCTAGTTTTCATTGAGCAGAAACAAACGTGTAGTTTGATAAAGATTACAAGAGGTGTTGTCTCTGTTAATACACCATAAAATATTGTTTTATTAAGAGAAATATGTGTACTTCCAGCGGCAATCACCTAAGTATTTTAATGCAGAAAACTAATGCTTTATAAGTAATAACTATTATATATGGTCTACTCGAGATATTACCCCTTCTCAATAGGGTTGGCGCTGTCCTAATGGACCTGTAATATTATGCTGGTGCCCTGGTCACTATACGCTACTATCCATAACATTAGCAACCCGACCGAGTCCGACCTCGAGTGGTTCACGCTACTAATAATATACGTCCTGTAGTGGCCTGCCAATTAAGGTTACGTCGGCCATGAAATAACCATTGGATCCAAGTGTAACGACCCCAGCTTAGTTAATTATTTGGGTCACTACACCAAAACTCTTATATCACAACCATTGTAGCGACCAAAAATAAGTAACTAGGCTTAAGACAGCTTGGTTAGGGGTTTAATTGGACTTTGGGTCACTAGGGACAGTTGGAGGGTCATTTTCAAAATTTTGGACTTTCTGAGCTACAGTGCACGAACTCTCACGTAGGGGACCACACAAGCGCTCATGTGGGGACCAGGCCTAACGCTCGTTGAATTTTTGTTAACCGATGGTTTTCACCCATTCATACACTTGAAAAACATTTTTAACCTTTTATGAACAACATACGACCACTCGCTGTTATAGTACGCGAGCACTCGTTGACCAATTTTTAGACTATTGGACAATACCCAAATCGTACGCCTAAAAAACATTTTTAACCCATTGTGAATAGTACATGAGCACTAGACACCATAGTACATGAGCGCTCACACATTTTCAAACTTTCTCCTGCAGTGCCCTCAGCGTTTTCCCCTATATAAACCCCTCCCCCCATACGACCCTTAACCCTCATTTTAGCCTCTATTGCCTTAGAGAAAAACCCTGCTTGGTTGGTTTTTGAGAGTTTGTGAGGTTTATGAGTGTTCTTGGAGAATGAGAAGGTGTGGAGCTCTAGCTATCTTCTAAGGTGACTTCTTAATCCTTCTTTCATGTTGTTGTTACTACTCGCTTAATGTTACAAGTTTTAAAAGATGCCATAACAAGTTCTTGTACCCAATTTGCTTGTAAAACCAAGAACGATTTTGAAAAGCTTTCAACCCACCATTGTTCTCGAATGAGGGTGGGTTTTTATAAGGAAAAGAGGTTGAGGACAAAATGGAAAAATTCCTGAAAAGGTGCGAGTGCTCATGTACCATAGTGTTGAGCACTCGTGTACTGTAGCTTAGATTGGTCAGAGTTGTAGGTGGCACGCGCTGGTAAAAACAAGCGGTCAACAAAAACTCAACGAGCGCTCGTCTTGGTCCCTACACGAGTGTTCGTGTACGGTTGCTAGGCGAGCGCTCATGTGGTCCTCGCACGAGCGTTCGTCTACTGTAGCTCTGAATTTCCAAAATGCCAAAAATGCCTCTTTAGGTGTCCCTAATGACCCAAAGTCCAATTAACCCTCTAATTAAACTGTCCTAAGCCTAACTAATAATTTGAGTCACTACAACATGTATAGTAAGCCCATGGCCGTTATCCCTCACATATCGGTGTACCATGTCATACGATGCAATTAGTATTCTCCGTGTTTTACATGCATACTATTACAAGTCTCATTTCTCGTTATCTTGTTATGTAGTACATTTTCACAAATGATAGAGTTCATAATGCAACAAAATGTATTTCATGAGAGTTGTAAAATGCATGTTTGGTACACAAAATAGTTATGCAATGTGGGAAAAGAAATGACTAGTATTATGTGAGTTCGTAGTCACCCAGATCGTACAAGTCCTCCGAAAACTCCTTCAAAGGGTCCAGGTCCTCCTAATGACTCAAAGATCCAAATAATCCCCTAACAAAGCTATCTAAGCCTAGTTAATTATTTGGGTCATTACACTAAAGGTCGAAGAGATGGGTTTTTATAGGGATGAAGGTGTGCCATCCTCTGAAAATGTGTAGAATGGGTTAAAATTACTTTTCAGAGTGTTAGCGAACATTTGGGTACTTTGAGGGTGAACGTTCTAGTACTTTTTACATAGTGGACCAAAGGGTTGAGGTGTACATTTGGGTATTACCCAATGGCCCAAAGACTGGTCAACGAACGCTCGTGGTGGTCCCCTTAGCAAATGCCCGCACTAAGGTTAAGGACGAACGTTTGGATGGTCCCCCTAGCGAACATTCGAGCAATAAAGAGTAAAAGTCTAGTTTTGTTTGGAAAACCTCAAAAGATTGGGGTTACTCATAAGGGGTTTAAGTTTTTTGGTTATAAAACCATGTTTTATGAAAATGTTTTGTCGGGTTTGAGCAAATCGTTTATTATTTTAAAACCAGTGATTCGTCGGTGTATTACACCGAACCACCGCCAAGGGCCCCAGGGGTGGTTCGGCCACCCCTAAACTAGCCACCATGAGGGTGGCTGGCCACACCTTAGGGTGAAATGATGTTTTTTTTTTTTTTTTTTTTTTTTTTTTTTTTAAATCTAATTTAAATTTTTAAAGTTTTTAATCATTTATTTTATTTTTATTTTTATTTATTTATTTTTTTAATTTTTAAAGTAGGTATATGGATACGTGTCAATGTTTTAGGGGTACTAATATAGATTTCCATCAAATTTTGGGGCGAAAGTTAGACGGAAGTACCATCTTCATTTTTAGCCATTAGATAATGAATTCCTACTCGGAATAAGGCTTTGCAATGCTTTTTATATTTGTGATGTCATCCTATTTACTATAAAATAAAAGTATGAGGATTTTATATTAAGGGTGAATATTGTGAAAATAAACCTGAAGGAAATAATGATAATCAATATGTCTAACACGTGTATTGTATTGAAGTATTTATAGAGTTACAAGTATGTTCAACAAGAATTTGAATATTAGAAATTTACAACTTAAGAGAATAATCTAATGATTCTCTCCCTTGTTTATGTGATGGCAGATCTAAAATTGAAACTATGGCTAAGTTATCCAAATATCTTGTATTATCTGCAATGTGAATTTGACGTTGATCTCAACTATGATCACCGATATTTTGAATAATATCATCTTCAATTTATTTATCTTCTATGTCTTGTGTTTTTAACTACAACTATTGTTGTATCTTGATTTGAATACTAAACTTTGACACCTATTAGGACAATGACTTTAACAACCCCCCACAAACTAATGAGAATAACAACCATAAACTTGACTTTAAAAACAAGAATTGATAGGATGACAATCATTTGGTAAAGATATCAGTAACTTGATCACTAGAGGAAATGAACTTAACCAAAACATCACAATGAAATAATAATCCACCTTTATGTGCTTTGTTCGAGTGTGATACATGAGATTAGATACGAGTGCAAGAGTAGTAACATTGTCACACTGTAGCACATGCCCCGTAGGAAGAAAAACACCAAGATCTTTAAGCAACATATGCAACCAAAATAATTCAATAGTTGTGATTCCAAAGCCTATACTCTAACTTAGTGTTTGAGCGGGAAACAATTGGTTGTTTCTTTGCACTCCAAGCCACCAAGCAGTGGCCAAGAAATATAGTAAAACCCATATGGTATGTAAATATTTTAGTTTTCGTTGCACAATCTTTTATTTTGCCATCGTATTCCCAACATTGTATTTGTTTTTGTGATGGTTTGTTATTCTTTGGTGGAAATGATGAGATCTTCCTAAGTTTTTGATGAAAATAAAGTACCCATTCCTTCATTAGCAACAATTTATTGTTGTTGGAACAATGTTTCATGACTCAATAATTCATCATAGAAGTCACAAAAGGCAAGTGACTTATCTCAGGTAACCAGTGAAAAAAAGAATATAAAGGACTTGAACGAGGAATTAAGACCACCTATGATGAATGAGTTCTTCATTATCAAGGGCTTACCAACGATTTCAAGATGATCAACCCATCCTTTTGCAGTTTGTATAAAGTCAACAAATGTCTTTGTTCCTTGACGAAGAGTTTGAAACTACCTTTCAGATAGATGACTCGATACTTTGATTGGGAGGCAAATCGGTTTGCCAAAGTTGTTCAAACTTGTCTGGATGTGTTGAATCCATACACAGTGAACAAAACAAATTATGATAAAGCAACATTAATCCTACTAACAAGGAATTGATCATTATTAGAGTATGTTTGTGATAGTGTTTGAAAGATAAAGTTTTTAAGTCAAAAAAACGTTTTTTTGGCAAAAGCTTCATTTTTGAACTTTCGTCCAAAGTGTGTTTTGACCATTTTTAGAGTAATAGTATGTTTGGAATTGCGTTTGAGAAATAAAAATTTTTAGTAAAAAGTGCTTTTAAGCAAAAGCTTCAGATCTAATAATCCTTATCTTGTTTCCCAAAAAGTCTAGCTTGAACAATAACAGGAAAAAGCTTTTATAGGAAAATATTTTACTCTTTGCGTCTTAACAAGACTTATTTCTCATTAGGAGTGATGAACAAAACTTCACAGATTCGAGATTTGGAAATGTCCATGTTTTAACGAGAAAAGAGTGTCGTCATGACAAGAAGAACAAAAAAACTCATCCTCATTATGAGTCCATCTTGACGGGGCATCTCATGAGATACTAGGAAGCTTCTTCTTCATTGGCGTCACGTGTCCCGTCCTGACGATCCATCTGACGAGAAAATAGGGAGTTTAACTACAATCCCGTTATAAGCCCGTCTTGACGATGCAGCTAGCGAGAAAACAATGAGTTCACATTTAGTCTTGTTACAAGCCCATCCTAACAATGCAGTTGACGAGAAAACAGTGAGCATTTCTTCAGGAGTGGTTACGAGCTGGTCATG
The DNA here is from genome assembly GCF_965113065.1 of Corylus avellana. NCBI lineage: Eukaryota > Viridiplantae > Streptophyta > Magnoliopsida > Fagales > Betulaceae > Corylus > Corylus avellana. Next base: position 17,180,072 of record NC_142497.1, read on the forward strand.
ACGTGGTTCCTGACGGGGATTTTAATGGTTTGCATAGTTTATGACATAATTCTATAATTTTATGATATGATTTATGATAGCATATGAGCTCAAGGTTTTTATGACATGAGCATGAACAACACATGAACAATGAAACAAAATGAAAACAGCATGACGATACAAACACAAAAACAACGATGAATACAAGTCTCCTACCGCAGGGCTGAGTGTCCCTATTTTATGGAGACGGCAAGCTCATAAATCCGCCTTCATCATGGGTGGTGTTGATTCCATGGTGCAGAAGATGTTATTGATGCAAGTACAATGGCCATAGATGATGACCCAATGGCTATGTGTCTGGGTTACCACGATGTTTAAGGCATAGATACATCGGATGTTTTATTTTACTGGACTAGCTGTTAGTCCTCTTTTGTAGAGCATTCATGTATATGCTTAGACATTTGTGTTTGTATATGACTCGTGTTGCATGAGACATTTTTGTACAATCATTCTTTTGTATGTAAAACTTTATTCACATAGAGGTATTTGTCAGTTAAAATGTGTTATATTATGTCTAATATTATTTAAGGGTAGCTTCACTTTAAAGCATTGAATTACCACGCTATTTGACAAGCCCCCAAAACTTTAAAACCTCTTAATTTGGATTCCT